>NC_066554.1:757500-822500 GCF_024679095.1 Eriocheir sinensis | reverse complement strand
TGGTGGTGGTGGTGATGGTAACTATTTTTTTTTACTCCTTGTGGTCCTTCCTAGCGGCTCTTCGTGGTCGTGGTCGCGGCGCAAGACGTAACACAACCCGGCATCATTTTTTGGGCCCTCAAGCCTCGGTCGGTAACAAGAGCAGATAAGGCCGGAAAGTTTTACTCTTCATACGTGCAAGTTGTTTTTCTTTTCCTGGTGTAACTTTGCATCCTTTTTTTTTCTTCTTCCTCCTCCTCCTCCTCCTCCTCCTCCTCCTCTTTTTCTCTTCCTCACCTTCGACCTCTTTTTTTCGTTCTTTTAATCTCCTCTTTTCTATCGTTTTCTCTTTCTATTTGTTCCCCATTTCTCCCTCCCTATCTCCTCGTCCTCCTTCTTCGTCTTCCTCTTCCCCTTCCATCTGTTCTTTCTTCTTTTTTCGTTATTTTACTCTCCCTTTTCTATCCTTTTCTTTTCCTATTCGTTTCCCATTCCTCCCTCCCTATCTGCTCGTCGTCCTTCTTAGTTTTCCTCTTCCCCCTCTATCCATTCTTTCTTCTTTTTTTCGTTCTTTTACTCTCCCTTTTCTATAATTTTCTCTTTCTCGTCGTTTCCCCATTCTCCCTACCTACCTCTCCCCTCTCCTCCTCCTCCTCCTCCAGTCAGTCAGCCAGCACCAGGGTCATTGCAATCACTCTTCGTCGTGACTCAATACATTCCCTTCTTCAAAGTCATGATCCTTTGGCCACGTGAAAAGACCTCACTCGCTGTTTGCTCTTCGCTCACATGCATCACTTCGGGGCTTTTGGTTTGGCCTCCTCCTCCTCCTTCTGCTCCTCCTTCTCCTACCTCGCCTTCTACCGTGTTAAAAAGGGAACGTCTGTGAATGAGAGGAAGAAAAGAAAGACAAATACGAAAGGAAGGAAGGGAATAGGAAGAAATAGGAAGGAAGGAAGGAAATAGACACGCACTCATTCAGGCAGACTTTCGAAGTGAGTCATCAAGCACTGTAGCGATAACGACAATGGTTGAAGGAAAGGAAGGAAGGGAAGAGGAAGAAATAGAAATAAGAATACGAAAACAAAAGACAGGAAGGGAATAGGAATAGAAAAGGAAGGAAGGAAGGAAGGGGATAGACACAGGTTTTCGAAGTGAGTCATCAGGCACTGTAGCGATAACGACAGTGGTTGAAGGAATGGAAGAACGGTAGTAGAGGTGCATTCCAGTAGGTATCCCCAATTAGCCGTCGTCCAAGAAAGGTGTGTAGGTAATGACAGGTAGACAGGTACGCCCTAATCTATGCAGCTGTTCTTAATATCCGCCCATTGAGCCCATTCATTTTTGTGTGTGTGTGTGTGTGTGTGTGTGTGTGTGTGTGTGTGTGTGTGTGTGTGTGTGTGTGTGTGTGTGTGTGTGTTCTACGTCATGCTTTATTCTATTTCCTACAATCCTTAGATTTACAACCACCGCCTCCTCCTCCTCCTCCTCCTCCTCCTCTTCCTACTCCTCCTCCTCTTCCACCACACCCTATTAATTGAACACCTCTGGCCCTGCCCCGCCCTGCCCTGTCGCCCCTTCCTCCTCCTCCTCCTCCAAACCATCACATGGACAGCGCGTGTTGACACCTCCTTCGCCCTTGAGTAAGACCACCGATTCCGGCCCCCGCGTGACCACCACCACCACCACCACTACTACTACTACTACTACTACTACTACTACTACTACTACTACTACTACTACTACTACTACTACAAATACTACTTACCACTACTACTTCTACTACTACTACAACTACTACTACCATTTACAACATCATTAAACTTGTTCCTTTGATTCTGGAGTGACCAGTGGCGGGAGGGCGGCAGGGGAGGCAGGGGAAGAAGAGGGTACAGGGGGAAGGGGAGAAGACAATGTTTATCCATCTATCTTTTCTTCTGTTTCTACCTGCCTCACTTTTTCTATCCTTCCTTGCAATTATTCTCTCTCTCTCTCTCTCTCTCTCTCTCTCTCTCTCTCTCTCTCTCTCTCTCTCTCTCTCTCTCTCTCTCTCTCTCTCTCTCTCTCTCTCTCTCTCTCTCTCTCTCTCTCTCTCTCTCTCTCTCTCTCTCTCTCTCTCCCCTCTCACTCCCCCCCCTCCCTCTCTCACGCGCCTTTGACATTCAGTGATACAATAAGTCTCATAAAAATAAAGGTCAGCTCCGTCCAGGCAAGCGCTCCAGGAATAAACCACAGACGAAGGGAAAAAACAGTACTTGTTGCATGAATAGAAACAACGAGAACCTAATAAGTAGCTGTTGTCAGTAATCAAATTAAGATACCGCTTATAAACGGGACTAAGGAAAACATGGAAACATGGACGAGCAGGCACCAGAAAGCCTATTGGCTCATTGCGAGGCTGCCTGCTTTTTGAGATTTAATCAATCCGTCAGCTACAGGAGTGGCTTGCGGGAGGGATTGAAGCACTACTGAACGTACTCGTGGATACGTTTAGTTCACTCACTTTTTATTCCTTCTAATCTTTATTAATCTCTATCATTGACTAGTAAGCCTCTTAGACCTCCCCTGAACCTGTCTTTACTCTCTTCTTCCTCCTCTTCTTCTTTTCCCTCTCATCTCTCTTCACCTCCATGCTCTTCCTCTTTTCCCTTCCTTATCCCTTTCTCCCTACAACTTCTCCCTCTCTTCCCCCTTTCTTCCCTGTCTCCCTTCTCCTCTCCTCCTTCTCACTTTCCCTTCCTACCTTTTTTCCTTCATACTTTCTCCTCTCCCTCTCTTCCCCCCTCTCATCGCACTCTCTCTCCGCGGCCCCTCAACACACACACACACACACACACACACACACACACACACACACACACCAGCTAATGCCACTCATCGACCTTTGATCCTGTGTTGCTGCGAGGGAAAGGTCAGCAGGCAGCCTCAGTAAGGGGGGGGCGGGGGGCAGGACCAAGGGGGAGGGGGGAAGGGAGTTGGTCAGGACAGCAGTAGTAAAAGAAGTAGGAGTAAGGAGTAGTAAGGAGTAGTGAAGTAGTAAGGTTAAGGATAAGAAAGGTAGAGAGGGAAGAGAAGGTGAAAAGAGGTAGGAAGAAGAGAGACAAAAGGGTTAGGAAGACAGGGAGGAAAGAGAGAAGAAAAGGAAGAGAGGAAAAAACAAGAGAAGGAGGTAGGAAGAACGGTGGAGAGAAGACCTAGGGAGGAGGAGGAGGAGGAGGAGGAGGAGGAGGAGGGAGTTTAAGCAGTAGCAGTAAGCAGTAAGGTCGCTCCATGCATGCTAAGTGAAGGGGAGGGTCGACCATGTATGACGTAAGGGTGTGGGAAAGCACTGTGTTGCCGCCTGGGGTGTTAGTCTGGGCAAGTACCGCTATTATAAGTATTACACGTCTTTTGTTTGGTATTTGTGTTTTGGGGGGGTAGGGGAGGGGTGTAAAGGGGGGTCTGTTTTGGGGGGGTTAGGGAGGGAGGGGGAGTGCAGGGGCGGGAAGAGTCGGGAGGGGTTTGTGGAGAGGAGAGAGAAAAAGACTTGGCCAAAAATGACTGACTAGCTGACTGAGAGAATAACTAAATGGGTGGCTGACTGATTTGCTGACTGAATGGGTTGCTGACTATCTTTCTAACTGACTGGCTGACTGGCTGACTGACTGAATGAATGACTAAGTGACCGACTGACTGGGGTTGCTGACTGTCTTTCTAACTGGCTAACTAACTGACTGGAATGTATGGACGGTGGATGAATGGTCACTCAGTCAGCCACTCAAGTGTTACGTGTGGACTGACTGGGTGGAGTGAGTGTGTGGAACGAGAGGGAGGGAGGGAGGGATGGACGTAGAAGCATGTAATTATTTCTTAAGCCTAAAATTCCTTCTGTCATCTCCACCCTCCCATCCCATTCTCCTCCCGTCGCAGCCTTTCTCATGTCATCCCCTCCAGGCTTAAGATCTTTACACGCTTATAGGTGGAGATAAAAGATGAAATTGATTAACTATGAGAAAAAAATTATTAATGTCTAAACCCCAGTCGTTCTGTTTAGTTTCCTCTTCATATCCTTCTTCTTTTTCTTCTTTTGCTTTTTCTTCTTTTCCTTCTTCTTGATATCCTTCTTTTCTTCTTCTTCTTCTTCTTCTTCTTCTTCTTCTTCCTCTTCTTCTTCTTCTTCTTCTTCTTCTTCTTTTACTTCTTCTTCTTCTCCTTTTTATACCCTTCTTTCTTCTTCTTCTTCCTCTTCTACTACTACTACTACTACTACTACTACTACTACTACTACTACTTCTTTCCTTCTTCGTCTTTTCCCTCTGCCTCATCCTTTCCTTCCTCACTTACACTCCTACTTATAAACATTTGCCAACACACGTATTGAGAAACACTAAACGTTACTTATAAAGCTAATGATAAATAAATAAAGTTAATACTGAAGTTCATAATAGAAAATTGATAACAGAAATAGGAGTTAGGCAGAATACACTTACATCAGACAGACGGTGTGAGAGGTGGAGGACGTTAGGAAAGGGCTGGTAGTGACTGAAGAAGAATGATGATGATGATGATGTTGGTAGTGATGGTAGCGGTCACCTTTCAATGCATACGAACAAGCAGACTCTTCCCTTCTTTTTGTTAGTTCGTCCGCCCTTACATTACCTGCCCTCTGCCCTTTACCGTATTGGCTAGCGGGGAACTAAAGGTGAGATCACTTAGTAATAATAATGGTAAAAAATCCATTATATTAAGTAAGGTGTATCCCGCAGACAGTACTCCACTCTGTTCTTGTACCTTACTCTCTCAGCCTGACCTTTATATATGTTTGTTTTTTCGTGTGTGTGTGTGTGTGTGTGAGAGAGAGAGAGAGAGAGAGAGAGAGAGAGAGAGAGAGAGAGAGAGAGAGAGAGAGAATGAATGTGATGATAGAGGAAATTTTGATGCGACAGTAAGTAGTAATCCAACAACAAGAAGAAAAAGAATGCAAAATCGGAACTTATTAGAGAGAGAGAGAGAGAGAGAGAGAGAGAGAGAGAGAGAGAGAGAGAGAGAGAATATGAGACTACACTAAAGATAAAAACAACAAAGCAACAATTAAAAAAAAATCACCATGACTTAAAAAAAACGTAATCGCATCAGTATCAAGGTGTTCGCTCGGTCCGTAGAACTGACTAATCTTGCGTCATTAGCCTTATACCTGTACACGGCTGGTCCTTTCCTGGTTCCTGGCTACCTGGGTTACCTTGCAGAGGGGCCCGCCAGGTAAGGACACCACACCTGGGCGCTCAGCCAGGTGCGTCTCGTTAGCTGTAGCCCTCGAAAGTGTTGTGAAATTGGGGACTAATGCGATATATTTATTTTTTTGAAGGGGGGATGGAAAGAGAGAGAGAGAGAGAGGTTGTGGTGGTTGGGGAGGGAGGTTATAATAGTAGTAGTAGTAGTAGTAGTAGTAGTAGTAGTAGTAGTAGTAGTAGAAGTGACAAACATTTGGTATTTATGCGTGATTTTTTTTCTCTGTAATTGATTTATTTTCTTTTGATCTTTGTGAGAGTGGATGAGGATTGTGTGTGGTCAGCTTGAGGGACGGACAGACAGGCAGACAGACAGACAGACAGACAGGCAGAGTGGGAGTAAGTGCCAGCAGCTGTTCCTCTCTCTCCCCCTCGTCAAGACCTCCCAAACACACACACACACACACACACACACACACACACACACACACACACACACACACACACACACACATTAATTCTAGCTTTACATGGCGTTCCTATTACATACGAATTCCTTCCTAAGTGCCTTCTTCGTTTTCTTCTTCCTCCTCTTCTTCTTTTCCTTCCTACGCTTTACTTCTTTTTTTTTTCCTTCTTGTCCACCTTTTATTATTTCCTTCCTTCTTTCCTTCTTTTCCTCCTCCTTCTCTTTCTTCTCATCTTCATGTTGCTTAGTGTTGTATTTTTAATCGTCTTCTCATTCTTTTATTTTTATTTTTTATTATTATTACATTTTTTTCGCTACTCGTTGCCTTCTTTATCATATATGAACATAATTAGTATTTGTTATCGTTATCTTTCTCTCCTTTAATTAATAGCAATTACTCTCATTTCTTGTTCATCCTCTTCGTCTTTATTCTTCTTCGTCTCCTCGTTTTACATAAGATCGATATATACATTCTCTTTTACTTCTGTTTTTGTCATTTTCGTCCTTCTCTTCCTTGTCCTTATTCCTCTTCGCCTCTTCGTTTTGCATAAGATCGATATATACCTACATTCTCCCTTTTACGTCAGAAGTGTGTGTATTTCTTCTGTTTTTTGTCATTTTCGTCCTTCTCTTTCTTGTCCTTTTCCTTCTTTTAAAGTCCCCCGTGAAATACCCTTCGTCGGTGTCTCGTTCTTTCTCTTTGGCTGAGGGTGGAGCGGCGGCAACCCTCAGTGGACTAGTTTTTCCTGTAGGCAGCGACGTAAAGGGAGTTATGGTACAAACCTTACCACCTCTACTACTACTACTACTACTACTACTACTACTATTACTACTAGCACTACTAAAACTACACCTAACACTGCCTACCACCTAGCTTCCTTTGTTTTTTCTTTGTTTGTTTTTTTAATCAGTTATATTTTTCCCTTCTCCTCTCCTCTCCTTCCTTTTCCTCTCTTTTCCTTCCTTCTCCTTCACGGCCCCACCCTCCTCCTCCTCCTCCTCCTCCTCTTCCACCACTCTCTACCACCCCATTCTCCTCTTCCCCATCCTTCTCCACTCGCCTCCTCCGTCCCCTCCCCTCCTTCCTCCACCCTCCAAGACTTGTCCTCCTCCCTCTTCCTCTACCCTCATCCCTCCCATCTCCACCCCTCCTCCACTCATCTCCCTCCTCCTCTCCCTCTCTTAGGCCCTCTGCCTACACCCTCATCCCCTACCATCCTCCTCCCGATCTCCCTGCCATCCTATACCCCATCTCTCTCTCCTCCTCCTCCTCCTGCTCCTCCTAGCCGCCCCGTGCGTCAGAGGACATGTTGTGGCGGCCGCCTGCTCCTAAAGGGGAATTCCGGGGCAACTGTTGTCTGTTGTGGTGTACCGATATGTGGAAGGGCGTGGGTGGCGGCGGCGGGGGTGCTGGTGGGGAATGGAAGGGGGGGGTGAAGGGGTTTGTTTTGGTGAGGGTATGTTGTAGGGGTGGTTGTGGTGTGGTAGTGAGGGGGGAGGAGGGGGGGCTTGTCGTGTGAAGTGGGGTGTGTAGGGGAAGGTTATTGAATGGGTGTGTTTCTCTCTCTCTCTCTCTCTCTCTCTCTCTCTCTCTCTCTCTCTCTCTCTCTCTCTCTCTCTCTCTCTCTCTCTCTCTCTCTCTCTCTCTCTCTCTCTCTCTCTCTCTCTCTCTCTCTCTCTCTCTCTCTCTCTCATCTTATTTCTTGTCTTTTTTTTCTATTTTAATTCGTCCCTTTGTTGGCTATTCTTGTTCCGGTCTTTGTTTGTTTATTTTTATTCCTCTTTGTTTATTGATTTGTTTTCGAGTTTCTTTTTCTTCTATTTTCTCTTCTTTTTCTTGTGTTTTCTCAAATTTTTCTTCCATTCTTTTTCCATTTTCTCTTCTTTTTCTTCCATTTTCTCTACTTTTTCTTCCATTTTCTCTTCCTTTTCTTCCATTTTCTCTACTTTTTCTTCCATTTTCTCTTCCTTTTCTTCCATTTTCTCTTCCTTTTCTTCCATTTTCTCTTCTTGCGTTTTCTCATATTTTTCTTCCATTTTCTCTTTCTCTTAATTTTCTTATTTTTTCCTTACCACCACCACCACTACTACTACTACTACTACTACTACTACTACTACTACTACTACTACTACTACTACCACTACTACTACCATCACCACCACCATCACCACCACCTAAACAGTCATCGTCATCGCGCGTCCTCAATTAAAACAATACATCACCACAACCTCATGTATTTGTCTTCATCGTCCTCAGTTGTCTGTCTGTGTGTGTGTGTGTGTGTGTGTGTGTGTGTGTGTGTGTGTGTGTGTGTGTGTGTGTGTGTGTGTGTGTGTGTGTGTCGCTTGTCCTTCGATAACTGGATCAACTTCTACGTGTATATATTGTTTTTTCTTTTCTTTTTTCTCTTTTTTTTTCACGCCTCCACCACTGCACTGCCCCCGCCGCCGCTGTCTCCTCCTCCTCCTCTTCCTCCTCCTCCTCCCCGTGTGTAGAAAATACTTAGTGTCGTATTTTTCATCTCTAGTAGTTGTCTTCGGCGCTCTTGTTGTAATTGTTCTTTGCTGTCTTCGTGTCGTTTTCCTCTGTTTGTATTTCTATTCATTGTTTTCATCGTTGTTTTTAGCCTGTTTACATTTTTTTTCTGCCGTCTCCCCTTAAAAGAAAACAAATTGTGTCGTTTTCTTTCTTGTCATCGCTGTGGTTGTTGTTATAGCTGTGATTCGCTACTCAGCACTAAGTTACCAGGTGGACAGACTTTACTCATTGGTCGTTGCCTTCAACAAGCATGTAAATAGATAGATGCTGAATGCTGGAGTCACTCTGTATCGACGTTGCCAGATTGTCGTACTCAGCCGATTAAATTTCCCGACTTCCTACCCCCAAGCTGTCTTCTGGGCTCCAATAACGAAACTAATTTATAGTGATCGTTAAAAGAGTTAGATTCTGATGTTTCTTGGCAATACTTAGGCGTCAGAAACAGGTAAATACTATGCTCTGAGTACGACAATCTGGCAGCGGTGTTCTGTATACAAAGCTACTTCAGAAAATTAAACTTTCTGTTATATCTTAAGCGTCATGCATGAACCGCACTTGATGGCAGGACTTTACTCAATGGTCGCTACCCCAAAGAAACAAATAGATATATATTGATAAATAGAAAGAAAGATAGATACTGGATACCGGTTACTCTAAACAATTCTACTATATAAAAAAAGAACTTGCTGTAATTTGATGCATGAACCCAAACAACCCGCCGAGCTTAAGAGAGGAGAGGTTTGAAGGCCATTACCAGAGAGGAAACTGTTGACGCCTTACCTGCCAAATAGATACCGACAGGTGAGGTGTTGCTAAGTGCTTACCTGTCGCACGTTCTTACCTGGGCCCTGATGCCGCTTAATTGGCAAGCCCAGGACAGGTGGAAAGGCGGGAGTCGTGTGTTGAGGTTGAGTACAGGAGTGAGTGAAAAAGTGAAGATAGAATAAGATAGATAGATTGATTAACTGACTGAGTGATTGCTTGATAGATAGTTAGATAGATAGAGGGAGTGTGAGGGAGGGAATGAGTGAGTGAATGAAAGTGAAAACGTGAAGATAGATAGATAAATTGTTAGATAGATAGACAGATAGATGCCAGGTCCAAGATAAATGGTTAAGCGTTGAGTTTAAGAGTGAGTGAGAGTGAAAAAAGTGAAGATAGATAGATAGATAAATGACAGGCCCAATACAGATGGTTAAGCGTGAGTTGTCTGAGTGAGTGGGTGAAAAAGTGAAGGTTGAAGTTGAGTGTTCGGTGTTGTTTGTGTTGGTTGGTAAGAAGCTCCTGAATAATACATGACAACCTGTTTCCAAGGCAAGGTGTGTTTGTTTTTTGAGATGTGGTGTTATTATGGCCAGGAAAAAGTGATCAGTAAACTCTCGATTTTGATAGCGTAGCCCCCTTCCTCCTACCCCCCCCCCCCCACACACACACACACCAATCCCCCCTCTCCTCCTTCCACCCCTAACCCCCCCCCCTCTCCCCTTCCCCTCCCCAAACACACACACACACACACACACACACACACAGGTCAGCAAAAAAGCATGCATGGGTCGGGGTTGTGGGGTCGGAGAGGGAAGGGTCGCGAGAGGTATGCTGAGGTTAGGTGACTCTGGGTAAAGAAAGGCGCAGGTAATGTTCAGGTGAGACTCGCACGCATCAGGTCCCGCCGCGCCAACATTCCACCCCCGCAGCAGACTCGAAATCCTCGTTAGGCGGATGTAGGGATGGCATGAACGTATTTCCCCAGCGAAGGAGAGAGAGAGAGGCGGTGGCGTGAGAGAGGGGGGAAGCAGAGAGAGAGAAGTAAGGGGTGGGGGGTGAAGAGAGAGAAGAGGTGGGTGTAAGAGAGAGAAATAAAGGGGGTTAAAAGAGAGAAAAGAGGAGGGGGGAGAAAGAGAAGGAGGAGTAAGAGAGGGAAAGGGGGCTTGAAAGAGAGAGAGAGAGAGAGAGAGAGAGAGAGAGAGAGAGAGAGAGAGAGAGAGAGAGAGAGAGAGAGAGAGACTTTCCATATACAGGCATTTCTTTTCTTTCTCTTACATCTACACACACGCACGCACGCACACACTTGCTCTGATCTCCCATCTATTTTACTTCCTCTCCCGTTTCTCTCCTTCATCTTCCTCCTCTTCCTCTTTATTTATAACCAATACTTCTCTCCCTCTCAACATCTTCCTCCCCTCCCTTTGTTTTATCTCCTCCTTCATTACCTCTATTAGTACTTACCTCCCTCTGCATATATCTCCCTCCTCCTTCCCCTCTTCCTCCTCCTCCTTCTCCTCTCTCTCCCTCCTCCCTTACATAACTCCTCCGCTTCCCGGCCTTCCTCTTCTCACCTCGCCTGACCCCCCCCCCCCCTTCACACACACACACACACACACACACACACACACAAGCAGACACAAGTAACTAAGTAGCATATGCATGACTGTGTGTGTGTGTGTGTGTGTGTGTGTGTGTGTGTGTGTGTGTGTGTGTGTGTGCGTGCGTTTCCTGCCTTTGTATCTGTCTCGTTATTTATATTTATTTGTTTATTCAATTGTATCTAACTTCTTTTTTTTATTACTGTTGTCTCATTTAAACCTCGATCATTATTTCCACTTGTATAAATTATCCGCTATCATCGTGTTTATCAAGGTTTATTATTAGTTTCTTATGTAGTGTCTGATCAAGTGTCTTATTAGTGTCTTATTGATGTATTTAATTAAGGAGAGGTCAGCTGTCTTTTGGGTTTTTCTCTTCTTTTTTTATTTTGGGTCTGGTAGTAGTTGAGTTACATGAATAGACTTTTTTTATATATATTTCGTCTTCGTATGTTTTGGTTATTTTATCATTATCATTCTTGTTTTGGTTATTCTCCTTTTTTTCTGTTATTTCTTTTATTATTTTTGTATTATAACGTTTCCCCTCAGTTATTTGCCTTATTCGGTTATATTTTTCCTATTAAAAATGTTCACGTTATTTGCCTTATACACCTTTTTTTCTCAGTTAATCGATATCTTTATTATTGTTCTCATTTGCCTCACAAACGTAATAACTTGTGTCTGTTCGTTGCCGCATCAATGTCCTTGTTCGCTCTATTGTTTATTCTCATTACCAGGTGTGTGTGTGTGTGTGTGTGTGTGTGTGTGTGTGTGTGTGTGTGTGTGTGTGTGTGTGTGTGTGTGTGTGTGTGTGTGTTCTGTTTGCTGTCGATGACGATGCTCCTCTTGCTTCATCTCTTGCTTTACTTTATTTATTCATTTATTTCTTCCTTTGTTAATCATCTTGTGTTTGTTTCTGATTTATGTTCTTGACTTTTCGTAATCAATTTCTTCATGGACATTGTATTACTATAAGATCATTTACTTAATCTTTCACTTCCTTCCCCGTCTCTATTTTCATCTCGAGTTCTGTTAGCTTATGTTAGGGTGTGCAAGACTATAGATAAGGCTGTGTCGTGTTGGGGTGCGAGTGGACGAAGCTACAGCAAAGCAAGGTGGTCGTAAGGCTGTCGGTAATGGAGCTGCCCGAGTCATGTTAGTTTGGGTTAGAGTGTGCTGGACTAAGTTAAGCTGTGTCGTGTTGTGTTGTGCTGTGATTGAAATGAGCTAAGAGAAGGTTAGGTGAAGATAATGATAGTAATAACGCTGTTCGAGTTATGTTTACTTTGGGCTAGAATAGTGTAAGCTGTGTTGTTTTGTGGCGTGGGTGGAGCAATGCAAGGAAAGACAAGGGAAGACAAGACAAGGTTAAGTTAGTGAGTCAAAAGATGTTCGTACCGAAGCTTTCCCAAGACATGCAAACTTGAGTTGGGGTGTGTCGGACCAAGTTAGGCTGTGTTGTGGTGTGGTATAGGTGAAGACAAGCAAGGTAAAACAAGGTAAGACAAGACAAGGCATGGGGAAGGGGAGGGGAGAGGAAGGGGAAGGGAGCTAGGTGATGGGAGAGGAGGAGGAGGGTGAGGGACGTAACGGGCTGGCCGGGTCCTGTTCCCTTGACATTCTCGCCCTCCGTGGTGAGTTACCAGACCTGTTGCTTGGCTCACCCCACCCGGCACCCACCACCTCCTCCCTGGCTGGCTTGCTTGCTACACTCACATTCTCTCTATCCATCTATCTATCTATCTTCCTATATCTAGCTATCTCTATCCATATGTCTTCATCCTGTCTAACTTGCTTATTTCCTCATCTAATATTGCTATATCTGTATCTATCCAGCTATATCTGTCTCTTTCTATCCATTCACCCATTCATCTGTCTCTCTGTTAGTCATTCGTCACCTTGTAAGTCTTTTTTATGCAAACGCTCACCCAAGGACTTTCCCGCAAGACAATGAAAGGGAATAAAGAAGCCACACGGTTGTAATTGTTGCGTCATTATATATCAGGACTCGTGTAGCAGCAGTGTTGTGAATTTGCTCCTCCGTCATTGTAGTGCTGTCCCCCCTCCTCTTCTCTCGCCCCGCTCTTCCTCTCCTCCTTCCCCTCGTAGTAGTAGTCCATCACTGGGGAAGATGATGAGGAAGAGGGACGTGAGGAGCGACAGAGAGCTAGTACAATAAGGATGGTGGTGATATATCCTTGCCCACTTCCTTTAGTTCCTTTAGACGTGGTTTATATGTTGTTTCCGTGTACCTGTGAATAATGATGATGATGGTGATGATGATGGTGATACTCTTTACCTTCTCTTCCTTTAGTTTATTTATACATGGTTTATATGTTGTCCCTGTGTGTCTGTCTCTGTTTCCTTCCCTCTGCCACAGTCTCGCATCGTTTATATTTCATTTCCCAAAGAGTGTTAACGATAAGATGATTTCTATGGTAGTATTGTGTTAATTTTCCGGTCTTGTTGCATATCTAGTTGCATATGGCTCGGTTCTTTCCTAAGGATCTCCATAGCCTGTAATGCTGTCTTAATATCCCCAAAAATTATAGTCCAGTATATTGTGTTAATCTTCCGGTCCTCTTTATAGCAGTCGACAGGATACTCAAACATGACCTTTAATACTGTGTTATTCTTCCTTTACCATAATTAAGCTCTATACTGAATGGTTATCTGCATTATATCGATCTCCTAGTTCCTACTTCAAGTTCTCTACATCGAAGGGTTGTCTGAGTGTTGATCTTTCCGTTTTCTTCCCCTTTCAGCGTGCCCACCTTCCAGTCGCTACAGGAGGAGACACTCATCAAGATCGCCGATGTCTTGGAAGAGGTGAGAACATTGACAGCTTGTTAGTAATCGGTATGAGGTATTAGGTATCGGTAATAAGTATCGGTACCGGGCATCAGGTCTCAGTATCGGTATCAGGAGAGCGATGGCAGTGTGACTGAAACGATATTTGAGAAGTACAAACGTTGGAGAGAAGAAATATACGAGAGAGAACCTAAGAAAAAAAATGAGTATATAAAAGAAATCGTATAAAACTCATTAAGAAAAGACAGACAATGAAGGCGTTTGAAATATGAGTCTGTGAGTGAGTGAGTAAAAAAAGAGCAAGGTAAGGAATCCAAGGAGAGAAATAGTTGAATAATGATATAATTTAGGTATATATTAAAGCTAAAAAGTGATATATGAAGGAGAAAACTGTAGATGAAAAGAAAGGAGAGACGCAACAGAGAGAGAGAAAGAGAGAGAGAGTAAGAAATATATATAAATTATTTTCTTGCAGGACAATGTTCATGGTTTTGGTGACATTTTGAGAACATGTGGTGACCGTGAGACGCAACCCACCTCACGTATACAGGGGGAGAGAGAGAGAGAGAGAGAGAGAGAGAGAGAGAGAGAGAGAGAGAGAGAGAGAGAGAGAGAGTTATCGCATCAGTGTTTCACCCGTGACTATAAAAGTGAAGGTGAAAAGAACATGACCTTGGCCGCCACGCCGAACTAAAAATAAAGAAATAGATAAAAAAAAATGGTCGTGAAGGAGAGTGGGAAAAGGGGCGTGGGTGTCTTCGTTGTTAGCGGCGGCCTTGGAAAAGTACGACGTTCTTTTGTTTTATTTTTTTTTACAGTGAAGGACGCAGCTCAAGGGTAATAGACTTAACAAACAAAAAGAATGCTATAGGCCTGTGCATACCAAATAGTAATGATAATAATAATGAGAAAAAAGTGTCTTGTCATTTTCTGCTCAAATATAGAAGACAAAATCAAAGCTGAAATAAAAGTAACCGACATTATGACACATTCAGATGCAATAATTGGTAAGTAGAGTTCCGGTATTGACCTCACCGCTGGTCATTGCCCTTTGCTTTTGCAGGGACACCAATTTATTCATTTATTTATTTTTTTTATTTATTTTATTTTTATTTTTATTTTTATTTTTTTTTTGTGTGTGTGTGTGTGTGTGTGTTTATTGCCATTGAGCTGTTAACTTTTACATGAAAATGATTCTTAAGCCATCCATCACGCAAAACATCAGGTTCACCGTTTCGACACCACTGATATTACTAACCAAAGTAAAAAAAAAAAAAAAATGTATAAAAACTGAACATCTATGAACAGCAAGCTTTCCCAAGAGGATAATAATAATTAGAGGGTGATTATTAGGTGAGTGATTAGGATACTTGACCCGTGAGAATCTTGTGCTGGCTGGGAACTTATTTTACTAATCCGTGCTCCAATTGAAAGGGATTATAGAGGTAAACTACAGACACCCCTCATCTGGTAGTACCGTAGTGTCCCGAGGGCTGACCTGACCCTAATGACCTGAGCGGTAAATTTAGCTATAGGCGGCGTCAAGGCGGCGCCAGGACAGGGAGTGACCACAGGACAGGTGAAGGTGAAGGGCTGGGTGGGTCAGTCAGAATCAGTTATTATAGTGCGGTGCGACGGTGTTAGCTGCGGCGGGGGAATGCGTCACGCCCCCTCGACAAAGTGAGGTCATATTTAAGATTCCTTGTAAAAACTCAGATCAGTAGTAACAGGAGTGGTAAGGAGGGTAGGAGGGGTAACCCGTACACACACACACACACACACACACACACACACACACACACACACACACACACACACACATACACACACACACGACCCCACCTAAAAAGTAAGGTCTCTGCCAGGCCGGTAACCACGAACCAGATAACCATCTCGAAAAGGTGTCCACGTTTAATTACTTCCAAAAACTCAGATAGATCATTAATTAATTTTATAGCAGAGGCAGCGCTGTAAGTGTTAGACCTCACACTCACGATCCCAATTAAAAAGTATATAAGGTCTCATTTCATTGATTGTAAGACTCTGACAGCCACCAAACTGAGGTCACGTCCAATTACTTCCAAAAACTGAGGTAGAACATTTAAAGAAGAGGCAGCAGCTGTTAGTGATAGGCCAACCCCAACCCCTCACCTCCCTACTCTTCCATTTCGACCCCACCTAAAGAGTGAGGTCACAGGCAGGTCATTCCTAGAAGAGGCAACAGCTCACCCCCTCTCTCGACCTCATCTGAGAAGTGAGGTCATATTCCATTGCTTTATAAGACTCGGGACAGGTCAGTAGCCATCACTCAAAGCAGAGGCAGTGTGGAGGAAGGACAAGGGCAAACTCTTGATTTCCATAGCCATTCTGCGTGTGTGTGTGTGTGTTCATTCGTGTACTCAAGCTCGTGACGGGAAAATCAGTACTGAGCAAAGAAGGAAGAACGCATACAGCTAACGAGTGATTCTGCGTGTACCGACGAACATAAAGAGGAGATGGATTACTTTCTGCAGGCCCTGACGAACACAAATATGATGAGACACTTTCTGCAGGGACTGACGAACCTAAATTTGATGGGACACTTTATAGAGGTAGAGTATTAGTCCGTTAGGGTATATTTCGTGTTTATTTTGTTTTAATGAGCTTACAGCGCGACATAATAGCTTTAGTTATACGTGTAGCTACAAGAGCACATCTAAAACTAGAGAGGTCATACCTAGTACATCTTGATTAATCAGTCCTGCATTACATATTGTGTGACGAAGTGTCGAAGCTTTCGGTGTGATAGGTTAATCTAATCTTATGCCTATCACAACCTCGACCATGCCCTATACTCTCATCTACTGCTACTTCTTCCCCATACAGACGTTACTACACCCAGAGTGACTATCTTCTATCTATTCTCTCGTCCATCTATTCTACCGCTATCTTCTGCTGTGTTCCTATTGTTAGTTGTAGTGCGTTGATAATGAGGAATATATTACAAACTCGCGTCTCTTCTTACTCGCGGCTAACGAGTGTATTTCCTTCCCCCCCTCCAGACCTACTACAGCCAGGGTGACTACATCATCCGCCAGGGGGCGAGAGGCGATACCTTCTTCATCATTAGTAAAGGCAGGGTGAGTAACAGTAAGAATGTGTTGATCCGTATTGGGTTAAATGCGCAGTTTACTAAAGTGAAACAAATTGTCCGTTTTGGCGTTGGCTCCCGCGGGTCCATTTCTCCCCTCTGCTCTGCCACACAGTCCCAACACCTATTTTTTCCTATCATATGTTACCTGTACCTTACATATGAGAGGAAGAGATAGGTGTTGGGACTGTGTGGCAAAGCAGAGGGGAGGAAAGGACGCGCGGGAGCCTACGCCAGACCGGCTTCGACATATTTGTAAGACTAAAGAGATACATTGATTTTTATTTGAAGTACGCATGCTATCTCGTACAGTTTATTGGAGATAGCGCATACCAGCATATTCTAACATTACCTTTGCCATGGGCTTCCACAGGTACGGGTGACTATGAAGAACCCCGGTACACTGGAGGAGAAATACATCAGGAACCTGGAGAAGGGAGAGTTCTTTGGCGAGAAGGCGCTCCAGGGGTGAGTTGAGATTGCCTCCTCCGTACTTTTTTGGAGGGGCGGGGAGTCTTGCATTCTTTTTATGAGTTAATGGTTTAAGACTCCTTTTGTAGGTTGGCTGTGGTTATCATTCTTGGTTTTGGTTAACATTCTTTTTATAGCCGTTTCTTTTTAATTCTTTTTGTAGACTTTTTTTGTTATTTTTCCTTGTTTTATATGGTACATAGGACGAACCAAAGGCTAAATACGAAATAGAAAAAATGCCTATACAGTATTTTACTCCTATAAAGAAAGAAAAAAAGATAAAATGTGAGTTAATGCTTTTGTAAGTTGGTGTTGGTTATCATCCTAATGTTTAATGGTTCATGAAGCAAGTCGAGAGTGAAGTGAAATATATGTAAGAAAGAACCTACAATATGCTACTTCTGTAAGGGGGAAAAAATAGCAGCAAGTATTAAAACAAATTCATTAGTTAAATCAGTTAACGCTCATCAGTTAGTCCTTTGTCCAAGTCCTGAGTCATTTTTAGTGATTAGTTAGTTGGGCCTCAATAGTAAGAGCCAATTTCACAGTCCAACACAGTGTCTTCGTAACAGCCCGAACCAAACTTTAGAATCCCATACAATCCAAAATGGTGACGTCTTCGATGCCGCACTAAATACATAAGACTTTTCCTGTATAGTTTCATGAACACTATACAAGGAAATTTCGAAGGCTCTGGTATTGGTTTGGGAGCTTACTAACCCATCATGGGGAACTGTGAAACTGGCCCTAAGTCTTTAATTGTTAGTTAGCCCTCATTGTCCAGGTCCTTTACTCGTTCTCAACCTCGCCTCTCATTCCCACGCCATCCGCAGGGAGGACATCCGCACAGCCAACATCATTGCCGACGACCCCGACGGCGTGACGTGTCTGGTGATCGACCGCGACTCCTTCAAGCAGCTCATCGGCAACCTGGAGGAGATCAAGCAGTACTATGGGCCCGACATCTCCAGGAGAAAGTACGTCCAGAGAAGTTACAGTATTCTTTGTGTTCATGTTTTATTTAGGTATTTGAGCACCCCCACCACCACCACCACCACCATTTGTGAACGGGATCAAAGGGTGAGTGAGTATTGGAGCGAGAGAGTTGGAAGTAGCAGGATTGAGTGCGCTGAGAGATAGTACCAAAACAGGGAGATGGAGACTCTTCTGCTGCATCCACCCCCTGGAGGGTAGTTCCCGCAAGGTAGCAAGGCGTCGGAGATATAGATAGATAGATAGACGCATTATTACACAACCTGATTGTTATTTTTCCTTTCATTGCATCTCAGTTTCCCCTTCCCCTTCTCCCTGGCAGGATGAACGAGGAGTTTGCCAGCATTAAGCTCACAGACCTGCGCAAGATTGCCACGTTGGGCGTCGGTGGCTTCGGTCGAGTGGAACTTGTACAAATCGCCGGGGACTCAAGTAAATCCTACGCCCTCAAGCAGATGAAGAAGAGTCAGGTACAGGATCAAATGCTACTTCTCAATTCCAATTTTAACTCTAATCCTGTTCCTTTTACCTGTACTTCATTGGTTGTATAATTTGTGTGATGCTTTCCTTGCTGGTTCAAAGTTATTTATAGGCAGAAAAAATAAACATGTAGTAGTGTGTGGGACTGACAACTTTGACGAGAAAGAATAGATTAAGTTTTATGCGGTGTTGCCTCATGTACAATAAAATAATAAGTAACATGAATTATAGAAGATGAAAGTGACCTACAAAATTTGGTCAGTGTTTTTGATAATGTTTGTAAAAGGAGAAAGCTGAAATTAAATGTCAACAAAAGTAAAGTGATGGTGTGTGAGCCAAGTAGAAGTGAGGTTGTAGATTTTGTATGCCCATCTAGAGTGGGAATTGAATGTGAAAAAGAATGCAGAATAATTTTGAATGGTGAATTAATGGAGGAGGTCAATGATCAGTTATGTGTAAGCATGGTGGTACGGAGGGAGAAACAAGAGAAAGGGCATTGCAAGGAAGAAGGGTGGTAGGGTCTTTGGGACGAATCATGAATGACAGAAGTGTGAGCATGGAGATAAAGAGGAATTTGAGAAATACAATAATAGTACCAAGCCTCACATATGAAAGTGAAACATGGGCCTGGAATGAAAGTCTGAGGTCTAGAGTGCAGGCAGTGGAAATGAGTTATTTGAGGAGTGCTTGTGGTGTGAGTAGAATGGATGGAATGAGTAATGAAAGTGTGTACGAGCGTTTTGGAATGTGTCACGTGGGTGAAGGGAAGAAGTGTGGAGTGGTGGAAGAAGTGAAGCAAGAGACTGTGGTTTGGCCACATGGAGCGAATGGAGGAAAGTAAGATGACCAGAAGGGTGTATGTGAGTGAGATAGAGGGAGGGAATGCTAGAGGACGACCTCCAGTGAAATGGAGGGATAGGGTGCAGGAGTACGTTAGGGAGAGGGGGGAAAGATCTTTGAGAAACTTTGAGCAGGCAAGGAGGGAGAGTCTGGATAGAGAAAGCTGAAAACTTTTCTGCCGTGGCCATCCCCTGGTGGGAGCTCCTAGGAGCAGGCGTCGATGAAATGATGATGATGATGAATTATAATAAACAAGTATAGACACAATTATAGCCAACAGAGGATGGACACAAGTAAAGCCAACGAAGAATAAATAGACAAATATACTCAACAAATAATAGACGCAAATATAGAAAAAGACACAAGACACAGACTCAAGCATACCCAACCGAGAATAAATAAACATATAAACACCAAACACTAGACTACATAACCAATCCATCCACCATCCTTTCAGATCGTGGAGACCCGCCAGCAGCAGCACATAATGTCAGAGAAGGACATCATGATGGAGGCCAACTGTGACTTCATCGTTAAGCTCTTCAAGACCTTCAAGGACCGCAAGTACCTCTACATGCTGATGGAGTCCTGCCTCGGAGGGGAGCTCTGGACGATTCTCAGGTGGGTGACAAGGGTGAGGGTTGGAGGGTGTTGAGAGGGTGAGGTGGGATTGCGGGAGTGTGTGTTATGTGTACTTGGGGACTTAGAGGTTTGGGTGATGTGTTTAGGCTTGACGGATATAGAAGTTTGAAGGATGTGACCTGACTGTGGACGTTAGTGTTATGTACAGCTTGGCAGATGGAGTAGTTTTTGTGTTTTAGTGAATAGTAATGTTTTGAGGACGTCACATGGATGGATGGTCTTGTGGCTTGACTCGGATTTAGTTGTTTTTTGGCTTGGCAGATTTAAGTGTTTGGTGGATTTGGTCTGAATTGGAACATTTGTTGGAATAAGATTTTTCTGACAGTGAATGGAAGCAGTCTCAGGACATTTCATAACTGAACAGTAGTGAATAATCTTTTTTTATAGTGTTGATAAGATTGTGTAAAATTAGATCAGATGTTTGCTGATGTGCAGATTGTAATATTTGTCTGTCTCATTAGTTGTCTTGTTTTGGTTTTGTTCTAGTTGTAGGAGAGTATTTGTAAAGTGTTGTGCAGTAATGGTTGTTGTGATGGAGGTGATGTGGTCTGTGTTCATTTGCAGCGTTATGTTTTGTGTGGTGTTTGTGTCCCAACACGTCGTTCAGCATCAGCCACTGGTGCTGAATGGCCTGAGGGAGCCTGATTATGTGTCTTATTGATGTATGTCATCACATGTTGGTGACTGTATTTTCAATGGAATGTTGTTGTATTCAGTCCAGCTGTTAATTTGCAGCTCCTTAATAGATGGGTGTGTACTTGGGCAAACTGGTAACCTGGATGTCACACTTGCTCTGTGTTGAGGGGTGGCGGGCTCTTGCTCACCACAGGCTCAAGGGCTGATGAGGAGAGGAGCACTGAGGCCATGCACAACTGTAACATATGCACCCAACGTTACCTTTACCTTGAGCATTTATATATAATTCAGAAACTTGATTTTGTCTTGATGTGCATACACACATGTATGTACCATGGCTCTGTTTCTGTGCCATGTATGTATGTTAAATAAAGATTCAGGTCCAGTGCTAGCATCAGCTGCATCATTCAAGACAAAAAGTATTACCACAAGAGCTAGGGAGCTCGTTCCGGTGATGGTCTTGCAGTGACAACCACGCCACTGATAGTTCTCTGTCGGCTATCAAACGGCTTCAGCGTGATGTGATTGATTAACAGTTCCAAAGTCCTGCAAAGCCTTCACTATCCACGCGGATACCAAAATCCATAACAGCATTGACCAAAATTCTGCGGTGTTTCTAACAGTCACTGTTGTAGTTTGGCCACCGCCTCATTCACTGCAAGAAGTTGTTCTTAGTGACAGCCAGGATGAAGGTGTTGTAACATTGATGTTGTAGCTTTCTCACTTAAGCTTACTTACCTACTGAAGGGACAATCAGTTTGTTTTTTTGTCTTGACAGGCAATTATGCTGCCCAACAAGAATATAAAAGCTAGGAAGGGGAAAGCAGATAGGCACCTATGTCCGTGCCATAGATATTATGGCATTCAATTAATGTTAATGTAACATGTATTGTAAAGGGTAACCTTTCAGGGAAAATAATTCCCTTTGAAGTCCCCGGGCTCCCAGTGGGTGGCTGAGTCAGGCCAGTGAACAGACCTGTTTACCTTTGCTATCATCCTGTTCTTTATTTCCCCCCTGACTCCTCCCACTTGGTCTGCCTTTTCTTTTGACTTTGGTTTCCCCTTTCATAACCCTTAAGGCGCCAGGAGCATCGCCAGCAGCGTGGACTCGGCTTTGGTTGCGTGTTGAGGTAAAATAAGGTTGAGGCCGTGCTTGCCATGCAGTGCACCAGTGACCCTTCATAGAGCTCACCATACTGTAACAGTGCCGGCTTCCTACTGTGTTCATCCTGTGTCTTGTCTCATCCATGTGCACAGAAGCATTAACAGTGGCTGGAATACCCACAGTCACAAGACAGACGGACAGGGTCAATACGTAATAAACATTTGCTCAGTTGTAGGGAAAAATTTCAGCACGTTTTTTTCCAATGACTTGAGTATTTATTTAATCTGTCAATCTAGCTTGTAGGGAAGTACTTAAATGATATAAAATAAAAAGTTTGTTTAGGCTCAGAAAATTTTTGTAGTAGCTTTCCTTGTGTGCAGTCACCAGCCCTGACACCAAACATGTATTGGGCCAAGACTAACAAAGGTCAAGGACTTTGAGAGTACAGAGGAGAGTGAAGGGTATTCCAGGGACCTTGTCATGGCTGGGAACAAATACTAATTTTGTAAAGAAACATTTCAGACTTCATGTATAACTTTAATTTAGTAAGGTGGTACCTGATGCATGATTGGATGCCCTTAAACTGTATTAGAAATAGAGTAGATTACATCCATAACTATCGCTCATCCCTCGGTGGTTATCTGAGGACAGTTCCACAAAAAATTATGTCAGTAAAACTCCGCTCAGCTCAGCCTCTGGAGTGTCATGATCTCATGAGAGGAAATTGTTTGTTTAATAACTTGACCAAAAGAAGCCAAACAAAACAAAGACAAGCTCTCATGTCTGTTATTTTTACACCACCTTACCAAGACAGAGTCTGTACATGATGTAATCCCATACCATAACAGCAGTATTCTAACAACACACTAAAGCACACAACTGTAATCATAATTAACACAACTTGCTGCCCCGTCAGTGTTAACACATGCGTGTTTGTCCAGCGCTGCTCCGCCCTTCCCTAACCCCCTGGTCAGGACTCACCCTGGGAGCTAGACAGTTAACAGTTACTGCATGAGTTTTGTGAACTAGAATACTGAGGGTTGATAGCAAAGATTTGTTTGCTAATATCGTTCTCTCGGGGAATAACTTTTTGCGAGTGTTAAGGGAAGCCAAACAAAATATGCACCTAACTCTCGTCCAGTCCAGCACCATTAACACTGGGCCTGCCGGGCATCATTCACCCACTACACAGCCACCAAATACACTGCTGCTCACTGGCCACTCACTGCCTCCGTGCGAGTTGGTGTCACTGCTGGTGACTCCGTGAAAAGAATATTTGAACGTCTTGAAAATTATTATACTTGAATAGATTTTATGTGATACCTCAATTTTTGTCATTGCATAACATAATGATTACAGTGTCAGTGTCTTAGGATCCAAATTAGTGAACTCTAAATGTGAAAATTTCATATGCTGATGTTTATTTGGTGGTCTGTAATTGGTGAATGAAGATTACATGCCTATCATTTTTAAACCAGACCACTTGACCACTATTATTATGTGTGTGTGAGTGTGAGTGTGCATCATTTTGTATATGTGGCTGATTATACACATCAATCAGATAGACGAAGAAAGAGAAATGCAGAATATATAAGCATATTTTTTTGTATACACAGTTTCATGCCCCATAACTTTCTGTCCTGCCACCACCCTCGGCCTGAGTCTGACGTGTGTGTTTCCCATCGCAGGGACCGAGGGAACTTTGACGACCAGACCACCAGGTTCTACACGGCCTGCGTGGTGGAGGCGTTTGACTACCTCCACTCACAAGGCATCATCTACCGCGACCTCAAGCCAGAGAACCTCCTCCTTGATCTCAAAGGATACGTTAAGCTCGTAGATTTTGGATTTGCCAAGAGGCTACAGGTGAGGCCCAGCTAGGCTCTGCTGTTGGAGTTTTGCAATATGTATACTGTAACTTTTTTTTCTTATGAGTTAAGTTGGCAAGTGCAAATATAGTCATCTTTTGTGTTGTCTGATGCAGGAATCATCCACTCCTTTTATAATATGGGACACAAATTTAAGATGCTGATGATATTTAAGGACTGAAAAATAAGAAAATATTTGTACTTTTTAACTCTAACCTAAAGAGAAAAACGTTCTGTTTACGGCAAAAGTTCACTGATCAGATTTTAACTATATGTTTGTGTAAAGAAATTTCTAATGATTTTATACTGGGAATCAAATGCCATCAGATGCTGTAAAGTGTAACCAATATATCATTCATCCTAATGTCTATCTATCTGTTTAGCAATATAGTATTTATTGTAAAAGGTACATTCCATTTCATCTTGGGGGTATGAATGATCTTTTACATTTTACTGATTATATTTTTTTCCTGCTTTCAGGTGGGCAGGAAAACGTGGACTTTCTGCGGCACCCCCGAGTACGTGGCCCCGGAGGTCATCCTTAACAAGGGCCACGACATCTCCGCCGACTACTGGTCCCTCGGCGTCCTCATGTTTGAACTGCTGACAGGTGAATAACTCGTGTTTTTAACTAGTTACATTTTACAGAATTTGCATGACGTTTGTATATAATTGTCAATATCTCTCTACAGGGACCTGAATTCCTTGATATTGTTTTGACGTCTTTGCCTTATTTGTGGTTCAGTGGGATTCTGGTTCATGTCTCCAATCTTTTCATTCTTCTCCTTACTTTACTCTCAATCTCTTACTTTATTCGTATCCATGTCTGCTCATTAATGGGACTCTGTTTGGTCCTATTTCAATTTTTTATTTATTTTCCCTTAATGGGCTTTCATAGATCGTATAATAATAGTAATAACATTAGCATGAGGTCAAGAGGTTGGACTACATGATTCAACTTGTGTGAATGCCATTAGTACAAATTCATGGATCTACCAAACCCACCTGTCTTCACATCACATTGTTAGAAAGGAAGTTGCTCAATCATTTTACTTTTAGTCACCCATTTACTTTTGTTTTATTAATGTCTATTCCTTCTCCCCCCCAGGCACCCCTCCCTTCACTGGGCCGGACCCCATGAAGACCTACAATTCCATCCTGAAGGGCATCGACGCCGTGGAGTTCCCCAGAAACATCACACGGACGGCCAACGCTCTCATCAAACGCCTGTGTCGGGACAACCCGGCCGAGCGCCTCGGCTACCAGCGGGGAGGCATTAAGGACATACAGAAGCACAAGTGAGTAGGGGGCAGGAGGAAAAGTAAAAAGAGTGGAGTTAACCCAGTAGGTGCGGGGATAATGTTTCTCAAAGGCCCCTCTCAGCAAGAAATATGAAAAAAAATCATCACCCACACAAACCATTTCGTAATACACATCAACGCATTTGTGATTAGTTTATGCATCGTTTATTTTGGGGGGGTTTATATCATGGTAAAAATTTGGCCCGTCACTGGTACACGGTTAAATGAGTGAGGTTAAAAACTAATAAAAATGATGAAGAGTAGAGAGCAAAGTAAATGAAAAGGAATAAAAGATTAAAATAAAAAAGTGAGGCCATAGAGATATAAGTGCATAAGTAAAAAGAGTAATTAGAGAAAAGTAATATAAAAGTATCAACAAATGTGTAATAAAAAGTGATTAAGAGTAAAGTAGAAAGGAAGCATTAAGAACATACAGAAGTACAAGTAAGTAAAGGCAAAAGTTAAGTAAATAGAGTAAAGTAAAATTAATAAAGTAAAAATTAATAACAATGAGTACTAGAAGAGTAATATAAAAGAGTAATAAAGAGGAAGTAAAATATAAATTGGAAAAAATGCAGGATATTGATGTGTGACTTATTGGTATACTCATGAATGGCTCCTCTTGGTATACTCATGAATGGCTCCTCTTGGTATACTCATGAATGGCTCCTCTTGGTATACTCATGAATGGCTCCTCTTGGTATACTCATGAATGGCTCCTCTTGGTATACTCATGAATGGCTCCTCTTGGTATACTCATGAATGGCTCTTCTTGGTATACTCATGAATGGCTCTTCTTGGTATACTCATGAATGGCTCTTCTTGGTATACTCATGAATGGCTCCTCTTGGTATACTCATGAATGGCTCCTCTTGGTATACTCATGAATGGCTCCTCTTGGTATACTCATGAATGGCTCCTCTTGGTATACTCATGAATGGCTCTTGGTATACTCATGAATGGCTCTTCTTGGTATACTCATGAATGGCTCTTCTTGGTATACTCATGAATGGCTCCTCTTGGTATACTCATGAATGGCTCCTCTTGGTATACTCATGAATGGCTCTTCTTGGTATACTCATGAATGGCTCCTCTTGGTATACTCATGAATGGCTCCTCTTGGTATACTCATGAATGGCTCTTGGTATACTCATGAATGGCTCCTCTTGGTATACTCATGAATGGCTCTTCTTAGTATACTCATGAATGGCTCCTCTTGGTATACTCATGAATGGCTCTTCTTGGTATACTCATGAATGGCTCCTCTTGGTATACTCATGAATGGCTCCTCTTGGTATACTCATGGATGGCTCTTCTTGGTATACTCATGAATGGCTCCTCTTGGTATACTCATGAATGGCTCTTCTTGGTATACTCATGAATGGCTCCTCTTGGTATACTCATGAATGGCTCTTCTTGGTATACTCATGAATGGCTCTTCTTGGTATACTCATGAATGGCTCTTCTTGGTATACTCATGAATGGCTCTTCTTGGTATACTCATGAATGGCTCTTCTTGGTATACTCATGAATGGCTCTTCTTGGTATACTCATGAATGGCTCTTCTTGGTATACTCATGAATGGCTCTTCTTGGTATACTCATGAATGGCTCCTCTTGGTATACTCATGAATGGCTCTTCTTGGTATACTCATGAATGGCTCTTCTTGGTATACTCATGAATGGCTCTTGGTACACTCATGAATGGCTCCTCTTGGTATACTCATGAATGGCTCCTCTTGGTATACTCATGAATGGCTCTTGATATACTCATGAATGGCTCCTCTTGGTATACTCATGAATGGCTCCTCTTGGTATACTCATGAATGGCTCCTCTTGGTATACTCATGAATGGCTCCTCTTGGTATACTCATGAATGGCTCCTCTTGGTATACTCATGAATGGCTCTTGGTATACTCATGAATGGCTCCTCTTCCCCCAGATGGTTCGAAGGGTTCTACTGGGACGGGCTACAGAACCGCACCCTCAACCCGCCCATTGTGCCCAACGTGCGCTCGGTCGTGGACTGCAGCAACTTCGACGAGTACCCTCCAGATAACGACGGCCCGCCCCCGGACGACAACTCAGGCTGGGACATAGATTTCTAAAGCCGCCACCTCCGCCCCCCCCGCGAGGACGCCAGTGCCTGAAGACAATCTATAGTTATATATGCTAATATATATATAACAATAATTTCACCTTTGAGGTTAATGTTGATATTTTGTAAGAGTTTTTATCGTCAAGAAGAGTTTAAAAAAATGAGTGGATTTCTTACTCTCGAGAAGATGGATTGTGTTGTCTCAAATGTCCCCCCCCCCCCTTAGCACAGTCCCCAGTTTGTGTCTCCATGAGCTGCGACAAACTTACCACCACCAGTCTTACTACTAAAGCAAAGGGTACAGAGAATAGTTCTGGCTGCTTTCGGGAATTTATCATTGTCGAGGAAAAGAAGGTTATGTGCGAGAGAGAAGAGGAAAGAGAAGAACCAGCAAGAGGAGAGAAATGAAGCCCAATGTTCATCATCACCAGTGACTTAGTTCTTAGTCAGGAGGGCACAGCAGCAGGGGCCATGTTCTTTTTTTTCTTCTTTTTTTTTTTTAAGTGTTTACTTAAGCTGTGTCTGAAACTACCAATCCACGTATCACTGTCCCTATCGAAGAGTTTTGACCATAGATGTGCCACAGATTTACCATTAGAAGTCTATTTTCATCTACTCTGTTGTGTGGTGTAGGGACGCAGTACCTCAGTGTACTCGCAGGATTTATTGACGTGAACGGAACCCGACGCGTTATCTAGAGACTTAAGTGTTTCCGGCAAGAAACCGCTAGAGCTTAATACTTGATCATGAGTGTGAGAACTTACTCAGGAAAACGACTAAGGTGCCTTGTCCCCGTGACCCAACCAGCAACAGCTTGCCTGTGGCCAGCCATCACTGCAAAGGTTGTTATTTACTACTATTGCATTCTCCCTGTTTTGCCAGATATACGCCTTTCTAACGTTACTGTCTCTAACAATTGGTTGCAGTCTGACCACAACTGTGTATTGCAGGAGGAAGAGTATTCATGAACACACGCATTAGAAGTGTCTGTAATTGATTGGTTGAAGCTTTTCATGTTCACATCTCTTTCCTGACCAAATGATGGACTTGTAATTCCATCCTTCTTCATTGTACACACAAACGGAGTGGACCTGACCCACTCGCAGTGCAAAATCCTGGTGCAGATATTGCTCACTCTGCAGCATTTGGTGCAACACTGTGTTAGAAGTGCTGCTGCACCTCACAGTGAGCCCTGGTGAGTGTGCTTCCGCCATGTTTGCTACAGCCCGGGACCGTCACTGAGGCTGTTTTATTTTCAAATCACAATGTGCACAAAGCATTGAAACCCGTATTTGTTTATGACTTTATAGGTTGAATAAAAAGTATTTAACAAAATTCTGAGTAAAATCAGTCACAAAATATTGATATAGGATGAATGATTATATATTTTGTATAATAATAATAACAGTGCTGCTTTGAATCAATCTTTTATTTGGCTTCAGCCCATTGAGACTTGAGACAAACATTGAAGTCATAAAATATTTGCAAACAAACATAAAACACAAGACCTGCCTGGGAGGTTGCCGAGGGGTGCTGGCGGTGGGAGGGCAGAGTACAGTGTGCTGGTAACTCAGTGTTGCGTCAGGTGCCACCAGGAGTGTGCTTCGTTGCTTGATTGCATTTATTGCGTCCTTGTTAGTCTGTGAAACAAAACTACACTTCATAGTTTCATTTCTCCATTTTTGCCTCTTACTGTATTTTGCAACATATAAGAGCATTAGGTGTCCAGATGCAAACCTAAGTGTCTTGCAGAAACCTGTCTTCTAGAATATTGCTTCGTGTAAGGGTCAAGCTTTACACACAGAATGGGAAGTGTTGTTTCCTGAGAGGCAGTTATAATTTATGCCTAATGTATTGTTCAGTACATTTCACATCACAGTACAATCACATTATTCTGCCTTGGTCCCCACCAGTGCCAGGCAGTAAGTCAGTAGCAGTACGAAAGCTCATGCCATACAGAGACTGATTCCTCAAACACAGAGGTTGTGAAGTGCTGTGTTTTTGCTACATGGTGACCTTACAACTTCAATGATGTGACTAATTAATATGTCTTGTTTTGGATGTAGATTTCTTTCATAATTGAGTTTGTTTATCAAGAGTTTTGTGTGTTGCAAAATACAGTGAACTAAAGTCTTTGGTTCCACTTATTCTTTGGTGGATTTTCCTCTGCAGGAGATACAGTGTATACTCACAGCAAAGCCCATCATGTGAGGCAAAGATTGAACTCACAAGAAAAGTAGTAGTAGTAGTAATAGTTGTAGTAGTAGAATTAGTAGTAGGTAGTAGTGGTAAGCCCCTAGAAAAATAGTATGGAAAAGTAGACTCTCTAAACTCCCCTTTGCCGTGAGTATGCCCAGTACCTGCTGCTGCTGCTGCCATCTGTTGAGTTGCAATGAGTCCGTACAGAGCCACGTGGCAGCGATGGCGACGACCACACTTCACTTGGTGCTTTCTTGGTGGACTTGCTATGTGCACTGCCACCCAAAAAAATTACCCCTTCTCAAACCATGCTGCTAAATAAGATTGCATTCACATTTTCATTCTGCCATTTCGGTGTAAAAGGAATAGACGTTTTTGTTTCTTATTGGTGGGAAAAGAAAAGTCATGTCAGTGTTCTTTACTTGAGCGATGTGATTTGGAAAAATCGGCTACTTTTGCGAGCTTTGTGTAGCCAGTCAGCTGTTGTTGTGACTATTCGATGTTCCGTTCTTCACTAGCCAAGGGTAACAGCCCAATGCAATGCTTCACAAAACAGGCTGGAGAGCTGTTTGGTGCTACGACGTGAATGAACAGCTGTATTGGTGACCGCCCGAGCCAGGGGTAGACAGAGCCCAGCCACCTTGAGCCCTGGGGTGACACACACAAGGGTTACCAGGTGATAATCATGTAGTTAGGCAAACAAGCTTCGACAAAGACAAATTCTAACTTGCAATAACACAAATTAGCAGCAACGTTACACCTAGACAGCTTTGTAGCGCCCATGTGGCTCAGGGTGACGGCTCTTGGTGATCCCTCGAGGCCTCCAGTGAGGGTTTAAGGGCCATGGAGGAAGCAACGGACCATGAATGGATACTCTTCCTGTTATTCATCCCGTAAAAAGAAGTGTACATAGATTTTTATTTAATGTGAATGGTGCTTGGAAATATCTCTTTAAAAACTGTAGGAAACTGTAGTTCCTTCCCTATAAGGTTGTTCTCGTGGTCTGTGGGCTCTGTTATAGTGTTACGCTGTTTGGGTGTCACTGCTGCCACTGTCTGTGGAGGCATTTTATTATCATTATCATTATTATTATTATTATTATTATTGTTTTCGTCATCTTGATTCCATATTTCTCGTCACGTCAGCGGTGCTATTACTTCAATGTGAATGTGAAGGTGTCAGGCTAAATATTATTTTGTTGATTATTATTAAAATATTTTTCCAACCTCTTTGTCAGTTAAGAATTACTTGAAGAAGGTGATAAAGCCCCAAAGAACTAAACAACAGCAACAGCTTGCAACAGAAATCCACATAACATATATTTTTATATAGAATATAAAGTTCCATACATGAATATATATATTTATTTACTTGCATAAATTTGTAAAATTGCAAAAGGTTGCAGGTACAGACCTTTGCTTTAGTACCCATTTACAGTGTTGAACGATGTGAATTATAACTTTCTACACCAGACTCCTCATGGACTGCCTCGTGTGCCGGGCAACACCCGGCGCGCGGACTTGTGAATTTTATAAACTTTGAAAGCTGTTATACTCGAGGCCTTCATTCCTGCCTCAGTGTGTGAGTGTGTGTGTGTGTGTGTGTGTTGGTGACCCCCCCCCCACACTGCTCTCTCTCTCTCTCTCTCTCTCTCTCTCTCTCTCTCTCTCTCTCTCTCTCTAATACATGAATAAAGTGAGAGTGAATGAACAATGTAGTATTAATAACTTGTATCTTAGACAAGTTTCCGAAAAATATTAGACTAAAAAGAAATAAACAGGAATCAAAGGGTAAGTAAAGCCCGTCAGAGAGAGAGAGAGAGAGAGAGAGAGAATGGTGGCCTGTGTGACTCGCCCTCGAAACGTCAGTAGCATCGTCAAGGTGGATACATCAAGGTGTGCTAACTGCTTCATAATGTGTTGCATCATTACCTGTACGAAGACCCAAGATCGTTTCGGCTGAACAAAACTATGTAATGGTGTTCACCCTCTAGACAACTTTACTGTTACTAAATCTGTTCTTCTTGGTTATTACTGCTGCACTCTTTTCATCGTACTTGCATTCTTGTAGGGTAACAGATTGCTCTTATACAACATCTGATGGGCGTGAGCATTATGAAGCTCCGAATGAGCCACCAAGTGCATTGCTTCACTGCTCGCTAACAGGTGATGGTTGCACACTAGCGTTGACCCCAGTAACTGAGGGAATTTATGACCTCTGTAGCTTTTGTATTGCCGGGGATATATATCTCTGCTTGATGTATCCTCCTTGAGTGCAGTAGGATGAAGAATATATTAGAAAACCAACGATGGGTATTAATATGATGGTCTACAGATAAGAACAATTTAGTGGCGACATGGAAACTCAAGGACTGCACACAAAAAAAAGAACATCGTCAGTCAGTCAGTCAGCAGGAACTCGTCAGAGGAGGAGGACGCGCTCTGTGGTAAGTGGGAAAAGCAATATTGCGGTAACGAAAAAACACGATGTAGCCTTGATCTGTACTTACTGTTTTGTTAGTTAATGTAGCTTCCTTAGTGAGAGCTGTGTGATGGTGTAATTAGGATAACTATAGGAACTGCCCGCCTTTAAATGAACGATGGTTAAGTAATGCCATCGTGAGGCCGTTTCATCTTTAATCTGTGGACCTTATCAATGATGCTTTTATCTACTGCAACACCATTCTGGGTAAAGATTCGTATTAGGTCCGGGCCAGTATCTCATAATCTACTTTATGAAACATCAGTATCTCTTCATATATCTTTTCTACAAACCTTCAACAGTCATGGAAACGCTTTGAAAATCCAATTCAAAGACTCTTTTTTTACTCTTGAAAATATGGGATAATGTTTACGAGAGCGCGTCGCCTCCTCTGGCGGCGACGCAGCCGTAAAATAGCTCGCAGAGGGTTTAGTGTCTGGGAGCATATTTAAACTACTCCAACCGAACTTTAGAGCTACTAACGTGGGGGCTGCGCCCCCCTCGACCCCCTTCTAACCAGGGGGGGGCTACAAGTATATGTGACTTATTTCAGCGAGGAGGTATTTCTCGCAACACCGGCTGCAGCGTCGCCGCGGCCGTCGCCAGAGGAGGCGACGCGCTTTCGTTAACATTATCCCCTATTTTCAAGAGTAAAAAAAAAAGTCCTTGAATTGGATTTTCAAAGCGTTTCCATGACTGTTGAAGGTTTGTAGAAAAGATAATGAAGAGATACTGATGTTTCATAAGGTAGGTAATGAGATACTGGCACGGACCTAAAACGAATCATAAGCGTGGGGATTCAGAGGTGCTGGATAAGTGGAACTTCCGGATACTTGCGGTATATTCCCAAAGTTTCCCATGAAATTTCAATGAGCCAAACACGTTTACACAGTACACTTAGAAATGCATCTCCCGACTATAAGTCCAGCTGACGGCACATCCCCCCTGGGTAACATCTCAGTGCAGCTCAGTCTTGGCCTCAGTTAAGGCCCCTGGCCACTCTGGATTCTTGGCAAAACTTGCACTGGACACTGCTACAACCATCACAAAGGCAATCCCATGCCCTCTGGTGGACCACCGGGAATGCTGTGCAAAGCTGTATGGCTAATGGCTCAACCGTACACAAGGCAAGCCTACTCTGGAAGTGGTGGAAGTGCAGCATGGGTATTTCAATCTTACACCATTCAGGTATGCTTCATTTTTCAACAATTTTTCTTGGAATTTTTCCAATCTTTGACAGGCCAAATTTTTGCTGCATATTTAGAGTTTCTGGATACCCAGGGGCCAGATAGTCATGGTTTTACTGTATATAGTAAAACCTTGACTAACTGGCTCAGGTATCTGGAACTCCTAATAATGCGGATAAAATCTTACTGAAAAAGAAAAAAATCAAGTAAAGTAGGGTGTATATGCTATGGCTGCATGTGGCTGCAGTGCTCATCTCCATACCATTGGCCCTTTGAGCCTGTGGTGGATAAGAACCCATGACCCTGGGACATAGGCCAATGTGAAGTCCAGGATTACCAGTTTACCTTCTTCAGGTTTCCAGTGCACTTAATGGGTCAACAATGCAGTGCAGCCCTACATTCAGGTGACTCATTAGGCACACAAGTTCCCGTAGGTGGAGGGGCGAGCAAAGCTAAACAGTGAATCAGCTGAACAGAACAAAAATGACATCCCACACAAAAGCTCACTCACCATATTCCCACAGCAGCTCCATTATGAAACGTTGCATGACTAATGGGTCAATTAAATGCAGGAGTGTGTTCTTCATCCACAACAGCCTCTGGTATGTACATATTTGCATACTTGAGGAGGTGTACCAGTGTTAACATATTAGTTGAATGAAATTAAGTGGGGAACTTGGAATATACCCCAAGTATATGGAATTTACATTTATCTGGCACCTCTGAATCCCTGCAGTTGCCACTTACTAGGCCTTTTACTGTGTGTGTGTGTGTGTGTGTGTGTGTGTGTGTGTGTGTATATTTACCTATTTACTTATTTGTAGTCTGAGCTAATCTCTAATAGTCCCGTCTCCATATCTACATTCATCCAGCCTTTCCTTCATTTGTTGGACACTATTTGCCTCCACCACCTCTCCCCACAAGCTGTTCCATGTGTTTACACTTTTTTGTGGAAAACTATACTTTTTTGTCACTCAAACAGGTTCCTTTATTAAGTTTCTTTCCATATCCTCTCAGCCCCTGCATTCTTGCAGTTGAGAAGAGATCATCTCTGTTCACCTCATCAAACTTATTTACCAACTTATACAGTGTGATCAGATCTCCTCTCTCCCTTCTCTGTTCCAGTGTCGTCAAGTTCATCTCCTTCAATCTGTCTTCATATGTCATATTCAAGAGTTCTGGGACCATTTTAGTTGCAGTTCTCTGTATCCTTCCCAGCTTTCTGATATCCTTCTTTTTGTGAGGCAACCACACAACTGCAGCATATTCAAGTTTTGGTCTTATCAGTGTTGTAATTATTTTCTTCATCATTTCCTTGTCCATATAATGGAATGATACCCTTATATTTTGCATCATCCTGTAGGTTACTCCAAATAACTTGTTTATATGCTTTCCTGGGGATAGTGTGTCTTGCATCGTTACTCCCAAATCTGTTTCTTCATGTACTACCTTTAAGTTTTCTTTTCCCATCCTGTATGTTTTCCTCGGTCTTTTTTTACTTTTCCCCATTTCCATAACATGGCATTTATTTGCATTATTCCATCTCCCATAACTGGCTCCATCTATACACTCTGTCCAGGTCTTTTTGCAGTTCTTCACAATCTTCCTTCGTCCTCACTTTTCTTATTAACTTTGCATTGTCTGCAAAGAGGCTCATATAACTTTTTATACCCTTCGGCACATCATTTATATATATTATGAACGATATTGGTGCCAGAACTGAGCCTTGAGAAACTCCACTCTCTCCTCTCCTCCAATTTGATTTCTCTACCCCAATCACCACTCGGCGGTGACTGAAAAATCTCAGGTGGTTAGCGGCAGATTCAAACCCGCATCATGGACAGCGCACGCAATGCGAGGCCAGCACGCTAACCACTCAGCAACTGCCTCCACCTGCTATTTTTATATTTGTCTCTGTTATTTTTATTTGGTCTTTTCTTTAAGTTCCTCCATGCCTTATTTCTCTTTATTTTTGCTGTTTCACACCTCCATCCAAACCATGTTTTCTCTCTCTTAGTTTTTACTGTGTAGTATAGAACATATATCTCTATTCCTCTGTTGTAAATATTCATAAAAAAAGTCATATTTCTCTTGCATCCTCTTCATATCAGTCCAGTCTACTCCACCGAAGAAAGTCTTGAGTTCAACGTAATCTGCCTTAGCGTAGTTTTTCCTTTTTTCCTTATAAGCCTCATCTCAATATTCACATCCTTCCAAAGTTTTCATCTCTAACAGTTCATGGTCGCTCTTTCCTAAGGGGCACTCATGACTGACTCCTTTATCTAACTTCACGTTTTTTGTGAAAATTAAGTCAAGTCTTGATGGCTCGTCATCCCCTCTCAGCCTTGTTTCTCCTTGCACCCACTGCGTCGTCAGGTTATCTGTTACCAGCTTCAATAGTTTACTTCCCCAGGTATTTTTGCCACCCTCCATTGCATAATCTTCCCATTTCACCTCTTTGCAATTGAAATCTGTTAATATTACCTTTTCATTATTTTTTATTTCGTCTGTCAGTGCCTGTATTGTATCTTCCAGCATAGCGTTATATCTTACTTCACTCCAACTTTTGGTTTAAGGGGGAACATAGGCTGTTGTTATGTCATTCTTCTCCACCTTTTACTAGTATCTGCACAGCCATCATCTCCGTGTGTGTGTGTGTATTCACCACGGCCTGATCACGAGTTGGACTCGCTTTCGCCAGCAGGTACCCACCCGACACGAGCAAGTACATGCTCATTATCGTTGATCCCTGGGTACTGCCAGGACCTCTCACACCACACACCTGATCCCTCTTGCTCAAGGGGTGACAGTAACCACTCCTAGTCAACAGAAAGAATCCAGCCTGAGCGGGGCTCGAAACACCGCCTGTTTGGCCGTGAAACCTTGCAGCATGGCGCTCTAGCTGATTGAGCTACCGGAGTGTGTGTGTGTGTGTGTGTGTGTGTGTGTGTGTGTGTGTATTTACCTAGTTGTGATTTACAGGAACGGAGCTATGCTCGTGCTGTCCCGTCTTTCCAACTACTTCCGTCAAATTTGGCCTTAAATGTGCTTATTGACTTAGCCTGTACCACTTCCCTCTCCAGCCCATTCCAGACCTCCACACATCTCTGCAGGAACCTGTTCTTCTTGATGTCTCGTCTACAAATTCCTTTTCTCAACAGTTTTCCATTTCCTCTTAAGCTTCTCTCTTCTTTTGTCAAGAGGTCATCTCTATCCAATTTCTCTAGACCATTCATCACCCTATACACTGCTATTAAATCTCCTCTTTCTCTTCTAATTTCCAATGTAGGGAGGTTCAGCCTCGGCAATCTGTCTTCATAAGGCAGGTGGCTCAGACTAGGTGCCATTTTTGTTGCCGCTCTCTGTGTCCTTTCCAGTTTTCTAACATGTTTCTTAAGTGGCGACCAAGCCATTGATGCATATTCTAGTCTAGGGCATATCAAAGTCACAATTTATTTCCTTACCATGTCCTCATCAAGGTATGTGAATGCTGCTCTGATGTTCCTCTGCAGGTTGTATGTCTCAGCTGATATTGTATTCACATGTCTTTTTAGAGACAAGCTTTCTGTGATCATCACTCCAAGGTCCTTTTCTTCTTTCTTCTTATCTAACTTATCCTTACCCAACTTATAATGTCCCTCTACTCTCATTCCACTCTTTCCTAATTCAATAACACTGCACTTTTTGATATTAAATTCCATTTCCCACTTCCTGCTCCACTCCCACACTGTGTTCAGGTCTCTCTGGAGCAGCAAGCAGTCCTCTTTTTCCACTCTTCTCATTATCTTAGTGTCATCAGCAAACAGACTCATATAGCTATCCACTCCTTCAATCATATCATTAACATATACTGCAAACATAATTGGGGCCAACACAGAGCCTTGCAGAACTCCACTCATGACATTTTTCCAAGTTGATTTCCTGTCTCTAATAGTTGTTCTCATCATCTTGTTCTTCAAAAAATCCTCCATCCACTTTCGAAGTCATCCTCCTAATTTACCCAGTGTCTCCAGCTTCCACATCAACCTCCTATGTGGCACCTTGTCAAAGGCCTTTTTCAAGTCCAGGTAGACAGCATCAGCCCATCCATCTCTCTCCTGCACATCTATCACCCTTGAATAGAAACACACCAAGTTTGTCAGGCATGATCTTCCTTTCCTAAATCCGAATTGTCTTTATGTGATGATTTCACTTTCCTCTAGGTGCTTCGTCTTGGCTGCCATTTGTTCATATTTTGATCTTGTAGATGGGGACTATGTCAGCTTTTTTCCAGTGTGTGTGTGTCTCTGTGTGTGTCTCTGTGTGTGTGTGTGTGTGTGTGTCTCTGTGTGTGTGTGTGTGTGTGTGTGTGTGTGTGTAATATCAGTCACAGACATACCCCTTAATCTTTTTTCACTGTTACTGTCTTGATGTTGGTCTTGGCTGCCATTTGTTCATATTTTGATGTTTGGTTTGTCATGTTCATGTAGGAAGAAAAACATTGTGGTTAAACCAGTAATATGTACAGTAAGTAGAATGAGATAAAAGGTTGTTGTTATTGTTGAAGGGTTGTGACGGTCTAGCAGTGACATACACTTACGGCAGGCATTACTATTGTCTCGGTGTGGGAGTTGCCAACTCAAGACTGTCATCTGCTCATAATGTGATATCTGGTTTGTCATGCTCATGTAGTAATAAAAAGTTGTAGTAAAATTGGGAATACTTTTATCATGCTCCACTGGAAGTATGTGGTTTATCCACACACTCCCTCTACCAAGTCTTGGGGCCACTTTCACAGTCACTTTCATTTGTATTGATTGTTACCAATGAGCAGCGATCGCTGCTACCAACAAGAAATCCGCTTTCACAGTCGTCTTTTGCGACAGTTTGTTTGCATCAGTACCAGAGATAGGAACCACTGGTAACGGAGTTCTGGTAGCCGGAGGGGCTCCCCAATGCAATTAATTAGTAAATAACACAAACTCTTGCTCTCAAATGGTTATATTACTTCTTTAAATATATGTAAAAAAATATTAAATTATACAGCAACACGTTGCATGGCTTCAGAGGTATTATGAGAAAAAATTTAAAAGAATTTGAATGACGTGAACTCACTTCACCTGCTGACATGGAAACGTCCTGCTGAGAATTTCAATTTGATTGATTGATGGTTTATTGTTGCAAAAGTACACAACAAAGGAGAAGGGAGGACTTTAATACTTGTCACCATTATTCACCTGTTTTGCCTTCTTTGTCAAACTCTCATATTATTCTAGATAACCTATGTATGCATAGGGGATACATATAACAAAATCAGCCCTATTATGTAAAGAATAAATGTGAAGTCTTAAATAAGACAGTGTGAATAATGAACAAATGTAATAAATATAGGCGAGGAGTCTGTCTTGCTGACATCTGCTAAATAATAGAACTAATACTTGTCATGATTATTTCACCTGTTATGCCTAGGAAATATTAGGCTATCAGCAGAAGACACTCCACATTTTTTTCATATTTATTCTTCACAGTTATTCTTTATATTTATTCATCACGTTTATTTTTCATATTTATCCTTCATAATCCTCCGCTCAGCTGATGTAATGAAATTTCCCGCCACTCCAGCATACCAACACCACTGAATCAGGTGCCTCTGTCTTGTCATGATTGTCACCACGTTGGTAGTCACGGATACCAGGAAAACAACGACTGTGAAAGCGAATCGAGGCGATGGCAATGCCTGTTACCAGGATGGTAGGGCTTTTGGTAATGGTGCATACCAGACGACTGTGAAAGCGGCCCTTGGTCTTGGTCATTGGCTGGTCTCCACTAGTCAAATGAAGACAACAGTGGTAAGTAAAACTCCAGAGTGAGCAGGTCACCTTCCACAATGTGCTGCTATTACAGTAAGGTATATCTATGGTTTGTATTGTAAATATATCACAATACAGTGCTGGTCCACTAGTATATGGTAGACATGTACTGACAGTCAGAAAACAACCAACAAGGTGAGGGTCAGGATTTTTTTCTCCAAAATATAGCACTTGAAAATAGGGGCTCGTCTTTGATGCCAGCAAATATGGTATATACATCCTTATAATATATATATATATATATATATATATATCTATATCTCTATATTTATATATATATATATATATATATATATATATATATATATATATATATACTTTAGCTTAATAGTACAAAATTCTGCAGACATCTGTGCCACAGTTCTCATAGGCGCACCTAACATCTCCACACAAGACGTGGATTCAGTACATTTCTTTGCCAGTAGGAGGTAACATAACTATTGGGTTCCGTAGAGAATATTACATTCCAAAAATGTCACTAATATTTTTAGTATTCTTTTTCTTCTGCAAAACATTGAATAATAAACGACAGAATCAGAATATGAAAATACTTTCATATCTTATACGACAACTGCGGCCAGGTGCTGAAAGCTGGCACCAAAACACTGCCGCGTATGTACCTACACTAATGGTTAAAGACCTGATTTGTATGTCATTCTTTATTCTGGGTGTGGGTGCTCTTCCCCACTCATTGTAAGTATTCTGGGTCTGGGAGTGCTTGGGAAGGGCCATTACTTTAAATGTCAAGGGCGGACATGTGACAGGTTTTGTTCCTCTCCATGCCACACCTCTTTTTACATACATTTCGCATGATTTTCGTCTCCATGGTGGTGGTTTCTGGGATGGAACTGTTGCCCTGTCCTTCAGCCTATTCATACATGGGTATGTCTACTTTCTTTTATAAAGAAGACTTGCAGTCAGCAATATCCCATGTATATGCTAGCATATTCCTCGCATTAGCATTTCACATCCAAAATACCTACACTCACATGATGTTTTCGTACATCTGGCAGCAGTCCGCGCCATGTTTCAGGTATCAGATTCATTAAATAAGTATGTTTTACTACACAAAGAAGGTGATGTCACTTATTCTGACTTTCGTAAGCTTTCATATTTATCTATATAGTACGTTTATTTCATGGAGCCATAACCTACATTATTACTTTCAGTTTTACTAGTGACAGAGATTTTGTGAGTGTTTATTACAATAGAATTTCACTCAAATTTGTGAATCAGAAACCATGGAAATATTGCCAGAGCATGTATGAATGAATACAAACATAAGCACATACTTTGATTTAATTCTATTATGTTTCATGGATCATAAATAAATAAACAAATAAATCAAGAAAGGCTACTGTTTAAGTCCACTACCCCCACTTGAGACAAAAACAGTCCCTCCATTAAGTTTGTACTGCGCAAGTGGTGATGTTAGGTGTGCCCATTCATACTGTATACAAATCAGATCAAGATGGGTGTTGACCTTGGAGATTTTTATCTTAGCCAAGTGAAAGAACATCATTGAACTCGATCATGTTTGCAATGATAAAGATGTTATCTATGACTTAGGGTTGGTATTCCTGGCATGACATGACATACTGCTTACTACATAACCCCCTAAAGGAGGATCCTCAGTAATGGTGACCTTGCACAGGTATACAGGCTTGTGAGGGTCCTCTTGGCAGACACTCAAGTCCTGTTGATTCTTCAGGCAGGTCGTTGAATGCACCAAAATCTCCAGCATCAGATTTCCTGACGTCTCCTTGAAGAAAAAAACAAAAAGAGAAGACATTAATTTATATATATATATATATATATATATATATATATATATATATATATATATATATATATATATATATATATATATATATATATATATATATATATATATATATAAAATAAATAAAGTACATGTATATACACATACGTATATTTGCGATATAGCCTATTGTATGGGTAGAGACGATGCTTGGCCAGCGCTGCATGCTAGCCTACCACTTTCTTCCATTCATCACTGCAAGTCAATTATATATATATCTGATCAAAATAATATTATTTATAACTTATAGGTATGAATAGTAAAGTGACCTCTACTCCGTCCTGGCGATTCTGTATATGAACGTGGCTACATAGCCTATCATTCCAATACATTTCTCTTTGCCACATTCACATAAAGTACACTGTTAAATTTTCATTGCATTTAAGGGAATCACTGATATTTATTAGGTGTGTGCAAAACTAGACTTTAAAATTAAGTAGTTTTATAAAAGTTGGTAGAGAATGTTTCCCCGAGGGTAGTTGCCAGATGTCGCCAGCCTACGCTCCATGTCCGAAAGATTATGAAAACTGTGTCAACACTTTGTAGCGCGACTTTACCTTATATATTAGAAAATTTGGTGAGTCAATGAGTACTTACTTGCATTTCAGCATGAAGTACTTCTTTCACACCACTTGAGTAAATGTCACTTGAGTTATGATCAAGCGACTGGACAGCAAAGGAAGCCAGTTCTTTCACAAATGAATTTGGCAGTGCTGTACTGGAGGGAGAACCTAAAACAGCTCGACGACCCCTTGTCCGTTGCCTCTCATCAGAATCATACTCATCGGTGTCACTATGATGTATGTTGGTATGCCCAGAAGGGCTGTAGAAACGCTAAACAGAGAAAAAATAAATTTCACCATTAACAGTAATAATCATCTGAGCAGTACAGTTAATTGATTCTATCTTGCTGTTATATAAAAAGATATCAAAAGTGCACTGGCCAACCAAGTGACTCACAAGAGCTGTCCATTACTGTAATGCCATTAACCGTATATTAGTAAACAGAGAAGCAACATGAAATGCATCATGAGAACAGAAAAACAGGAGCAAGAGGAGAAAATGTCAGTATAAGAAATAGAGGGCTCGATGACAAAAACTGCAGTTTTTAATTTTGACAGAGCAAGAACATATTGAATGAACTGGCTGCTGAATCCCCAAGAATATTTACTTCATCTGAGTCATCTTCTTTCGATTCACGGCTCCTGCTGGCACTGCTGCGTCGTGATGGATCGTAGAAACGCTTCAGGTGCAAGAGAAGTATAAGGGCCATTAGCTTTCTTTCTACTCTGGCCACAAGTTAGGTGAAAGTTTCTGAACATATGACAGGCACAACAATGACTGTTAAGGAAATGTCACTTGAAAGAAAACAAAAAAGTTACTTAGACAGTAAGGTCCCATGAAGAGAGTGAAATAACAGTGGAGGTGAGGACTGGAAAATGGGTGAAGGCAAGGTTCTGAAAAAAGCTTATGCCAGAGCTCTGTTTGTACACTTGCTTGGTTGTGTGCATAACAATACGAAGGGAAATGAACATGTACTTTTTATGCAAATAATTGTTTTCATATCTAGTCTCACATTCATGCTTGGTAAAACAAGACAGAACTATGTCCATGCAGAAACCTTTTTACCAACCTCCAACTCCAGAGCCACTTCACACTTTCAGGACACCCAGGTTACAACTGGGACAGTCCACCTATATATATATATATTTTTTTTTTTGTCAGAAGAGAATGGCAAGATAAACTACAAGCCTTAGGTCCTAGAGGCTTGAAAATAAGACAGACAGATTTACTGAGAGGACACTCACCTCATTGCTCTCCTCACTCTCATCACTAGTGCGCAACAGGAAGTGGCTCTTGAACACAGGCCTGGCATGGGCTGAAGGATGCACCTTAGGATAGAACACCTCCACAGACTCATCACCAGCGAAAAATTCATCCTTCTCAGCACACCGTAAATGAGAGATATCATCTCTCTGGAGCCATGGCTGAGAGAGCACATGTGCCTCACACACCTGCAAAGAGTAATCAAAACTTACAACACTTATCCTTCAGTAGCAACAGAAAAAAAAATGACAATGGTATATATATATATATATATATATATATATATATATATATATATATATATATATATATATATATATATATATATATATATAGATAGATAGATAGATAGATAGATAGATATAGATATATACACACAGGTAACTCAATTTACGCGAGTTTGGTTTCCACGTTTCTGAAATAGTCCAAAATCCAAATAAATTTTTAATTTACACGTTTTTTTCACTTATACGCGATATTTTACGGAGTGGCCACCAGATGTCTCACGGAACTGGACTCACATGGCACTGCGGCCACACAGCTGAGCTCAGTTCTTCCCACGCACCACTTGAACTGTGTTTTATATTATTTATCATTGCTATTTGTTAGTAAAATTACTTTAATTCCGTATAAAATAACGGGTAAAATGATTATGATTTTTTTTTATATGCGATGCATTAATGGGATTTACATTAATTTTAATGGGGAAATTTATTTTGGTTCTACAAGTGTTTTGGTGTGCAAGCAAAATTCCAGAATGAATTAAACTCGTAAACCGAGGTATGACTGTATGTATATATATTTCTTAAAATGTGTCCTTTTAAAGTTATATTTTAACTCACCATGTGATCTTCACCAATGTCAGGTGCACAGCGTGCCTTGTTGATGCGCCGTTTGTATTTGGGGCAGACTGTCTCCAGTAACTCCACCACCAGTTGATACTTGATGCCGGATGCAATCTAAAATGTACACATCATTTTGTAAAAACATTTTGGTTACAAAACTGCACTAATGCTGTTTTGAAATCTTATCTATTATGTGTAATCCAATGCACAGCAGCGAGCTTTTGGTATTACAACCCCAAAATGTTGAATTTCAGATACAAGGAACCACATAAGCTAGAAAAATGCACACGACATACAGCAAACCACACTTGGCACACCCAGTGATACGTGGTAACTACATCAAAGCAAACTTTACAGAATTTTAAAAATATTTTGAAGAAGTAGATTAGAAGGAATTCAGAGAAACTAGAGACACAGTAAAAGAGGGGAAATCTTTCTAAACCTTTACAACTTGTGTAAAGAAAAAATGTGCCAGACTGAAAAAGGACTAGTTCAGCAAGTGACAGAAAAAAATGGACCATATGGATAAAGACAACAAAAGAACAGAGAAAAAGTACAAAATAATTAGGAATTAACTTCTAAGGATCTGACAAGAGAAAGAAAGAAATTATGAGAGAGAGCTATTTGACAAGTGTAAGGAGGAAGAACCTAAACTCTTTTTTTTACATCAAAGGTAACAGTTCAAGGGCACAAAAAAAGCTTGCCAGGCAATGCTCCAGCAAAGAGTTCAATAAAAGTGACCAGAAGAGGGGTCAAAGTGGTCAGAAGTTTATGTCAATGGCAAATTGAAACACAAAAGAGAAAATTGACTGATTTGGCTCGCGGAGTTGCGTGGCTAAAAAGTGAACCGAGCCTGCCACTGTCCCATGTTAAGTTGACAAAGTGGCCATCAACTGTTGTATAACATTACACAACAGAGCAAACAAGTTGTGCCTTTAGCCAAACAGCCCAAGGTTTTGTTGCACAGGGGGTAGTGCAGATGAAGGGGGCAATGCTTGTAAACAAAGGAGTCATTGTAGCTATACAGGTGTGGCCAGTGTCGACTTTGCTGCACCTTCTAACCTTCTACTACGGTTTCATTCAACTATGATTGCTGTTTCTGGTAAATGGTCACCTATAACAGCAACTGAGGGAATATTGTGAGGGATCTGTTGTTGTTGGGAGCTATTTTGTTGTGCTCAGCTGATTGACTGTTCAGTTCGGATCAGCCTTTCACCCGCTGGGAGTGTGTGGCCCACAAGTGAACCAAACCTGACCCTGTTTTTTTGTGTGATAACAACAACCAAGTAACCACAAGAATCACCCAACCATTGCTGAGCATAATATGGTGGCAGTGTGAGTGTTATAATAAGTATAATATAATGTTGGTACAGTGTTTCCTGGCAAAATATGTCTAAAAGGAGGTATGATAGCTTTATCTATAGTCTGGTTATACCATCATACTTACAAGATATTTCTTTATAGAATGAAATGGTTTATATCAGCATTGACTCAATATTTTCTGCAAACATCAGTTATGTGTAAAAAATGGTATAAGCATTTCAGATGTGTTCTTTCACATATACTCACTATTATTCCTTTATTTTATTGTTTTACCAACTTGTGACAAGCATATCTAGTATCTACAATCACTGCTATGTTTAATGGTGTTAAGTAAAATTGTCTATCTTGTATAAGATGTGAGTCAAGGTAAATAATATAAGACCATTTAACACTAAGAACGTGTCCGCGTGACTGTCACCTCCACTAGAGCCAGGAGAGGAAGCCAGCCAATCAGGGCCTGAGCCAAGAGGGGAGGCCATACAATCAGGTGCACCGTTAAAAATGCTAAACAAAATTATAAACTTATGTGTAGAATATACCTGCTTGCGAGCCTTTAGGACTTTATGGAAGATAAATAGACTATCTTCATCAGAGCGGAAGTCATACTCATTGGCGATAAGACGCCCAAGTTTCGCAAGAGCCTGGTCATCCACATTGACATCCATCCAGTCTCCTCCAGGTCCATCTGATGAAAGGAAAAAAAATATTATAAATCAATTATTTTGGCAACGTGATGCATATACATCTCTCTCTCTCTCTCTCTCTCTCTCTCTATATATATATATATATATATACATACAGTAATCCCTCATTTATCGCGGGGGTTAGGTTCCAGAACCCCCCACGATAGGCGAAAATCCGCGAAGTAGCGACCTTATATATATTTTATTATTTATATAATTTATATATTATATTTTATATATATTATTTATATAAGCATGCATATCTCTGTGAATCTCGCCTCAGTCCGTGTGAATAAGGTCACCCAACCACTAGTTTCTCGAGAGATTCAAAGTCTGCTACATTTCACGGGAAACTCATTGAAATTCTTGTCAGAAACTCAGTCACCAACATGTCGGTTACTCGTGTGGTCAGTAAGTTGTGGTCACAAGAAGAAGAAGAGTGTATGGGCTGTTCAGTTCAGTAGCTCTCCAAGTGTTTATTCCAGTACTGCAAAGAGTTCCACGAAACAAGATAAGCTTGGAGTAATCATTTTGAGTAAGTTTAGGACTTTAGTCTTGTTCATTTGTAGTCATTGCCTCATCCTGTCTGGGTCTTCACTGCCAAGTTCTCGAGCATTTAACGGTAGCAAGCTGTAACACACTCTCCCTTTGTCTTCGAGCTAACCACTCACGAACCAACAAATGCTACGGTCGCTGAGCCAATCAGCACCCAGGATACAGAACACAGTGCTCTGGTTGGTCACCTCCCATCCATCAGCCAATCGTGTGCCGTGTACAATTACACATGGGCAAACTAGTTCAAGCGGAAGCGGCCGTAGCTGCGTTTTACATGCGAGTCTTTGTCTACTCATCTGCAGTGCGCTACATATTTTATTTCAATTTAATATTATTTTAATATGTTCTTATTAATACTTTCTTAATTTTTTTATATTGTTTACAATTTTTTTTAGGCTAGAAAATGCTTCTTTTACTGCAAAATAAGTAAAATAATAAATATATTAGAATACCTCTATACCGCAAAATAGCGAAAAATCCGCGATATGAAACTAAATATTTACAATTTTAAAATCCGCGATACAGCGAGACCGCGATAAGTGAACCGCGATATGGCGAGAGATTACTGTGTGTGTCTATATGCCTTAAAATAAATTTTGCATCGAGGTGGTGGTGAGGCATTAAGGTCAAAGACGCTGGTAAACAAGGCAAAGTATGAGGCACACCATGTGCCTTCCACTGTGTCCTTCCATAAGTTTACTTTTCAATGCTTTTTTCTGTTTTGTTTTGTCTAAATGACTGGAGCATTGGTGTGGTGTGCTGGTGGCGGTGAGGTGACGAGAGCAGCAGTGCTTCAAAGCAAAAATATTATGAGGTGCGCCATGCGCCTTCCACAGTGCCCTTCCACGTGTTAATTTGTTTAGTATCCATTTTCATTGCTTGTTTCTGTTTTTGTCTTGTTTTGTTTGAGTGGAGTGTCAGCATGGTGTGGTTGTGGCTGTGAGGCAGGGAGGGTGGCCGCACTTGTAAACAAAGGCACACCATGGCCATGCACCTTCATCTGTTTTTCGGTATCTTTCAATTTTTTCCCCATCATGATGGGCGCATGGTACAGGGCAGGTGTCATGCAGTTAGCATCCACAATGGATTTAGGGCATTTCTTGCCCCCATCTTGCGGAGTATGGGTTCAACTCGTGCACTTTGAGTTTGTGGGTTATGTTTTCATGTCCTTGAATATAAGTGTTTCATGTAGTGTGAAGAAGTGTAGTAGGCATAGCTGCTGTATTTAGAAAATTGTGACTTACCACTATTATACCGTTTGAATAAAATAAATTCCGTATTTTGCACTTGCCTCTAAGTCTTCTTGTATAATAGTCATTAATTTCATCACAGAAGAGCTTGATGAGCTGCATATCAGTGGCAGGAGCTTGTGAAATCAATACCTCTGCCTGACACACTTCCCTCTCCTCAGAGTGGTCAATAGGACAGCGTTCAGGGTCAGCCACAAATAGGTATTTCTTGCAGTGGGTTTCAGCAAGCTCTACCTCAAGATGATATGTGACTCCACTAGGGGAAGACTGAAAAAATTGCAAAAAAACAAAACATTTCTAAAGGGCTATTTATGAATGAATGGTTAGGGATGTGCAAAAAATAGTTCAATATACAAGTCATATAAAATCATGTAATGTTAGAAATACAAAAACAATTTCAAAGACTCTGGTATAGACATTTTCCATCAAGAAACTTAATATCATTACCTGTGAAAGTGATGAGGTCACCCTGCCCAGAATGAACAATTCATCCTCATCTTTCCGTAAGTTAAACTGATTTGCTACAAATATTGCAGCTTGGTGAACAAGAGAGTCATTGGTGGCCACACTGTGGTACCCAGCACTGGTGTCTGCAGCTACATCCAGGAATGGATGGTCCATCACATCAGAAGGACTGAGTCTTGGCATGAATTTCTGGAAAAAATTATGTATGAATATGCAAAGTTCTTTAACTGACTGATGCGTGGACCTGAGTGGATGCTGTAAAACACGAATAGAATAGAGAAATATGTAAAAGCTTGGAATTAAAGTATAATAGAAATTATAATAATCATGTTACTTTGTAATTTCACTATTTGAGTACTTCATGTAATATTCATTTTCAATTTTGATTGAAGTTCATTTTCTGCTTGGGTATTTTTACTTCAATAATGCTTTAATTGTGCAATAACACTTTTTCTCAAGTATCAAAATAGAGTGCGTTTCATGTGTATTACTTGGGGATAAACTGAAATTATGGTTATTATTAAAATCAAATGTTATAAATATTTTCTCATTTTTGCAATAAGGAAAATAGCTGTTAACATAAATTCCACTTGCTGAAGACTTACCTTGAACAGGTAATCATCAAGGTCATCACACCTGAGGCTAAGAATCCTGTAGGGATGATGATTACCAGTTAATGGCTGCTCTAAAACATCAGCTTCACACACCTGGTAAGAAACAAACACATAACATCAGGCATTTTAATATATTTCATAACAAAACAAAAGTATCTTTAAATATACGTACAGTCACCTCTTGATTAACATGAGGGTTATGTTCCTGGAGATGTCGTGTTATTTAAAATCGCGTTATTTAAACATAATCTCCCCATAAGAAACAATAGTAATAGGGGGGGTTACGTTCCTGGACACTGGGAAAGTCTGCCTATTTTGGGGATTTTGTTACTCTAACCTTAAAAAAACACATTATTAATACATTAGCAGGTCACGGAAACAACAAAAACACACGTTCTCATTTTATTTACACTTGTACTTCACTTTCAACACTCAACACTTGCGTTGGCCACCGTCCCTCCTCACCCCGCGCTCCCTTCACCCACCACTCTCCGCCTCACTTGCCTCCTTCCTCTTCCTCTGCCTGGTCATCGTCGTCATTGTGACTAGTTGTCTGCCGAATCCTCACCCCGCTCTCCCTCCTCACCCACTGCCATTTCCTGCCTCATACCGGTCAGCATGGCAGCGATCAAGTCCATCTGGCGCGGTTTCACATCACCCGCGCCGGGCTCCGCCTTGCCCTCCTCCTCTCTCTCACAGCGGCCATCTTGGGACGCCATGATGACTCGGCGCACCTCACTGTTCACTGTTACACCACCCCCTGCACCACACCAACCACAGGCAGGCAGGCGGCGTGCCGAGCAACACACGGGAGTCAATCCAAAACTTCCACTTTCTTTTCAATGGTGAGTCTTTCTCGACTTCTTGGCAGCATTTTCCTGTGAGGAGGTGGAAGGACACTTGGGTGCCATAGTAGAGGTGAAAATGCAGTGTATTCCAGACGGAGGAGAAACAGAGCGTCTCAGAGCGGTTCCGCCAAAAGTAGCGTGGGTGCGCATGACGTCATCACTTAAACACGAGTTGAATAAAAAATATCGCGTTAGTTAATCGTATCTCCTTAAATATAAACATGTGTTAATCAAGAGGTGACTGTATATCATAACAACACATGTAAGCACAAACACACGAGCCTAGTACGGCTCTTTTCCTGTATTTCACAACGAGGTAAATACAACTAGTTAAATACACATACATGCACGCTTGCATTAAAAACACACACTCACGCCCACACACAGCACAGCTTTTGTGGAAGATGGACACATGATCTACTCGTGGATATTTTGCATCCCCCCACACTCCAAGGGGAGCCTAGTGAGTACCTCTTTCAAATAACACAGTAAGAAGGACGATTGAAAATATGTCCTGTGACATAAAATCACAACTTGTGGCAAGATTGCAAACATGCCATTTTTCAATTCAACACGACGAGTCCACCGACGTATTGAATTCTGCCCGGCTCATCGCGCTCGTTCGTTATCCATGGGATGGACACATTGTTGAGGATTATTTGTTTTGTAAAAAGTTACCTGGACAAACAACAGGTGAGGAGATATTCAATATACTTGATAATTTCATGACCGAAACAAAGCTGAAATGGGAGAACTGCGTTGCTGTTTGCACCGATGGCGCAGCTGATATGACTGGCCGCAAGAGTGGGGTGGTTGCAAGGATAAAGGATTAGAATCTCTCTCTCTCTCTCTCTCTCTCTCTCTCTCTCTCTCTCTCTCACACACACACACACACACACACACACACACTGCAGAAAGGAGGTATGGGGAAGGAAGGAAGGAAGAAAGAACAGACAGCGGGATAGATGTGAGGGAGAGGCCGGAGCTCCCGCATGAGCCTCACGCTGCGTCTCTCTCACACACACACACACACACTGCAGAGAGGAGGTATAAGGAAGGAAGGAAGAAAGAAAGAACAGACAGCGGGATGGATGTGAGGGGGAGGCCAGAACTCCCACACGAGCCTCACGCCTTGTCCCAGAGCCAAGGGGATGGTGGAGACAAGGCACTCACTAGCTGGCCACTTGGCAACTCGAGGAAAGAGGAACTCCACACACATACACATATACCATTTCTTTCTATCATTTTTTAAATTTTCTGTTAGAATTGATTGTTACTGTCAAGTACAAATGCGCGCAAGACACACTTACGTTATTACACAATAATAACATTGAGAGTCAAATAAGACATCGCATCATATCCGACCTACATCCTAAAAACAATTGTACAATATCCGGGATGAAATAACTCGTGTGCTGGCTAAAGCGAGCCAGGACGCAGTGTACGCGTCCTCGGATATGGTACGGAGCACGCAAGGATGCAGTATACGTGTCCTCGTGTTGAAGTGGTTAAACATTGCTATACTGCGTTGAACAGTGCAGCTCTAGTTGCTCATACCAAAAAGCTACAATTGTAAGGCCTCTGGATTTTGCTAATTTGAGAGCTTTACAATATTGTTAAAACTTAAGATACATTAAAAGAACACAGGAATGGAGTTTTGTCACCTCATGCTCCTCTGTGGGATCTAAGGGGCAATGGTCACCAGTGGATGGATTGCTCTTCCTGCATCTTGTCTCACCAAGCTCTGCCACAATGTGATACCTTCGCCCATCCTGTCCCTGTACCTGCCAACAATTAAAGAAAAAAATTAATGCATGAAGGTGATGGTAAGTATAAACATGAAGCATTAATATAGGAGCTCTAGGATATCTGACTAAGACTTTAGTTGTAATTGTATTACTATGTATGTATGTACTGTTTATTCATCACCTCATTCTACCAATAATGTAAAACTCTTTGGCTATTTGAATCTAAATCCTGAACTTTCCATCCTATGAGACCTCAATATTCCCCAATGTACATTCCATGCTGTTTTGCTGGTCTCATATTTAGCCACTTCTCATCCACTCATAACTTCAAGTTAGCTGAAGTGGTACAGAAGTACGTACAGTGTTTTTGTCATATATATGAACACCGATTTTAAATATATCTTTTTAGTAAAAACTTGTTAACTAATAATTTGAAAGTTGAAGCACCAAAAATATTGTAGTTATAAAGGATGCCTCTATATTGGTGTCCACAGAGCAGAACTGATAATAGCACTTCGGTATTCAATTTACTCCTGACGAAACAAAATGATGGCCAATTTGATTTTTAACCCCTTAGGGACGGAAAAAATAATTGCCTGTGTTGGCCAGAATGCAAATAAAATGCCGATTTTCATGTGCATATTTAAAAAAAAGGTGTGGCGTCGGAAAGGCTCTGATCCTCACAACCATAAGTTCACCGCCAAGTCTGTGAAGCATCCTCCCTCCCTCATGGCATGGGGCGCATTCTCTTACGGGGGTGTGGGTGACCTGCACATCTTCCCTTAGGGCCAGTCAGTCACTAAGGACATCTATCTCAGCCTATTAGACAGTTGTCTGGCTGACTGTTTCGCAGCGACTGGTGCTGAGGTGCTGCAGCAGGACGGCGCCCCGTGCCACACCGCGCACACCGTCAAGGAATGGCTTGCTGCAAGTGAGGTGGAGTGCATACCAGACTGGCCAGCCAACAGCCCAGACATGTCACCCATTGAAAACCTCTGGGCCATCGGGAAGGGCAAGCTGAGGAACGAGGACACATCGACATTGCCCAAATTAGAGTGTGCACTTCGTCAGGCGTGGAGCAATGTGCCACGAGAAACTGTAAGGCAGCTTGCAGACTGTCTCCCTAGTCATTTGATGGAGGTGCAAAAATAGGAGGTTAGTTAATAAGTATTCAGAACAAGTATCATTTCATTATGTCTTGTAGTTTGGATATTTTCATGAGTGGAAGCCATTATGCGCACGTTGTTTTGTTCGCGATCACGTCGAGAGGCGCCAACTATATGGTCCCAGGTCTTTCTCTGCCTCTGTGGTGGATAGTGGAGTGTTTCTCATGTGGTACTGGTATGCTGGATATCCCTTCCCAAGGTGTAGGACTTTACATTTTTCTTCACTGAATTGTAACAGCCACTTTTTGTTCAATTTCTGTAGCTTGGTGAGGTCTTCTTGTAGGAAATCTGCAGTCAAAGGGTTAAGTATCTTGACAATGATTATTGAACTTTCTGAATAACTTGTCACTATTGGAAGATGAATGATTTTAGGAAAATGTCTGTCAGGGCTAACTTGTTCAACCATTAGTTTACTGTATGACCTAATGCAAAATTGGGGACCCTTGGTAGGCAAGAAATATAACAAGAAAAATATGGAGCTGTTGCATCTTATTTGTTTAATTGTGAGGTACTTTTAGATTTTGCATGAGATATGTCTTTCAGCAAAGAAAAACAATAAATTGGGAGAAAATGAATAAAAATATCTATCTATCCCATCCCCACACAAAACCAAAAGCAAAAAATATATCGGCCCACTCGCAGGGCCATGTAAATCTCATCACAGCTAACTGATATTTTCTTGATTTGATACACATTAATTCCTGGCTGTCCACATCCAAAAAATCAACAGCATTATCTCATAAAATCCATATTCTGTGGATTTTATGAAAAAAATGTTTGATATTTTTTTTATAAACAGAAGTAAATAGCAATTACAGCATTCTCTTTCAAAATTTCACTTTCTTGTATGCCTAGATGACCAGGAGGGTGTATGTGAGTGAGATAGAGGGAGGGAATGTGCAGGAGTATGTTAGGGAGAGGGGTGAAAGATCCTTGAGAAACTTTGAGCAGGCGAGGAGGGAGTGTATGAAGCAGGCGAGGAGGGAGTGTATGAATAGAGAAAGATGGAAACTCTTCTGCTGTGGCCATCTCCTGGTGGGAGCTCCTAGGAGCAGGCGTCGATGAGATGATGATGATGATGTATGCTTATATATAAATAATGATACCAAAATAATATCTCACCTGTGAAGTGACTTCATGAACTTTAACTAATTTGTAATATTCATCATCATCTTCCCGGCGATTATACTCCTCCACTACAAACTTCACAGCTCCACTGGAATCCTCAGCCACATTCAGATGGCCCTCATTTCCAGGCAGTGAAGAACTGTCCCGATGTGATGCTCCCAGCCCAGCACCTAGGCTGACTGGCACAATGAACTCATCGTGGCTAGAGGATGGGTAGCTGTCTCTGTCGTAGCATCTGGAAAAAAGCACAAAAGAAAATCAAATTTCAATTATTAAAACTTCTAGTCAATTATTACCCATTTCCCATGATCTACAGCAGACAAAAAACAAACTTTTATGAGTCAGCAGATCGATCTAGGATCTCAGTATTGAAACATGGGCTAATTTCCTTTGAAATGATTTAAAGGATATTCTTACAATCAATTACATGTATGTTAATATATATGAAGTGCCCTATACTCTAGGAATTAAAATCATTTCGTTACAAATGTTTCAACCAATAACAATAAGATGGCCAGTAATATGTGCTTGAGCTTGAAGAATTGAATTAGCATTCTGCCCATGAGAATATGAAATTAAATAACTGGACACTAAGCCAATGGTAGCAAAGGTTAGAATATACAAACATTTTGTGTAGTGGCAGCATCATAACCAATGAGGTTGGAGGTGTCGCTGTGCAAGGCTAAAGGCCCCCAAACATGTTCAGTTGTACTGTGCAAACTAATTGCACAAACTGGTTTGTACAAACTTAGGGCGTTGGCCAAACACTACTCAGGTCCACAAAGCTAATTTACTCAGTTCTGTCGTGCTCTCACTGTCAGCATATCAGATAGCCTCTGAAGAAGACCTACGCAGCATTTTTCATGTTCCTATCCGAGTACTCTTTACTTTTTACCTTCCAGATACACAGATGTTGTTTATACAGTTTGACTCAGGTCTTACGTTCACCAGCCACGTTAGGAAGGTTGCCAAGGATGCTGCATGGAAGATGAGCTGCATTCGTCGCATTGCTCATCTTCTAGATGCTCAGGGAGTGGATACTCTTTATAAATCACAAGTCCGCTCCCTTGCATGGTCCTCTTGCCCCCCGTCATACCTTGGGCTCCTTGACCGGGTTCAAACCAGAGCCCAGCGGCTGTCCCGACTGAGAACTCCTGAGGGTGATGTACAGAGCATGCAACCTCTCCAGCAGCGGCGTGACATAGCGGGCATGTGTGTTATGTTTAAAGTTCACCGCATGCACTTCCCACAGCTGGCAGCGCTGCGTCTCAAGCCACCGGCACCACTCCCCACCCGCGCAGCGGACAACAACGAAGACCAAGTCACTGAGCCTTACACGAGAACGGAACACTACCTCCGCTCCTTCCTACCACGCTACAGTAAGCTGTGGAACACTTTGGTGCACCAGACCAACCTGCATCGTACCACGTCCCTGCAGGTCTTTAAATCAAGTATAAATGTCTGGCTGCAAGTGGATCCCAATATCTAAAAGTTCTTTGCTTAGCTACAGATAGTCCTTGGCATCCCAACCAGGACTTTAGCAATACCACTCCATGTAAATCAAATGTCAAGTTTAAAAAAGAGAGAGAGAGAGAGAGAGAGAGAGAGAGAGAGAGACTCACCTTGCATTGATGAGATCTCTGGCTGGTATCCAAGGCTGGTCAATCACATGCAGATCACATATTTTGGTTTCCTCCGTGTGATCCTGACCGCAGAAAGTTCTGTTCACATCAACACCGGTGAGAGTCTTCTTGCAGAGGCTTTCGGCCAACTCCACAGTTAGGAAGTATCTTATTCCTGCCACCACCTGCACAACCAAAAATAAAGATATGAATAATTGTATGGCAGCAAGATTCTGCTGTAGTAATTTTCTTCATTTTACATTGTTAATGTAACAAAGAGCTCCTTGACCACTATTATGTATTCCTAAAACAATAAAATGCCCTAAAGATCCCCTGTTGAAACTTGCATCAGAGCTGAACCAGTACTCAAACCGCTAAGATATGATCCGTTACTGACATATCAGGTGTGAACCCGGACTGCTCTGGTCTCTGCAGCTTCAGCAGCTGGTTGCAAATCCACATGAGCAAGACATGGGCAATCATCTTCCCTGAAATATTGAGCAGGGCAATACCACGGTAGCTGTTGCAGTCCTGGTTGTCCCCTTTCCCTTTCCAGATAGGGATAACCAATCCCCTCTTCCAGACAGGAGGAATGGTACCAAATTGTCATATGCCAATCAAGACCACATGCACACTGCAGATAATTGTGTCATCTCCCGCTTTGAGCAGCTCTGCCTTTCCATACCTTAATTTTGCCACAGCCTCTCTGACCTTGTTAAGAGAGGGTGGGCTTTCGTCAAAGGGTGGATCAGCATCTGACATTTTTAACCCAGCAGTTGGAAGCTGGCTTCAACGACTCAATGTATCCAGCCCAACAAGCCCTCTGCCCATTCATGTCTGCCACAAGGCAACCATCTGCTGTTTGGATAGTGCTCAACTGAGAGGGAGGCTGAATGGAGCTTCTTCAGGGCTCAGTAAGCAGTTTAGAGGTCATTTGAACTGAAATGGCCTTCAACATCCCTTTGGAGAACTCTAGGTCTACATGACATAGCCATATATTGGTCCCAATTCCCAGCAAGCCTTGCAGCACAACTCTTCTTGATATTCTCCAGAATCTCCCTGAGGCGAAACCACTCCTCAATCTTGGATGCTTTCCAATGCAGTCCTTTGCAGGTTGAAGAGTTTCACATTTGTCCATCAGTAGACCAGTAATGATAGATGATAATTATGATGATGATGATAGTGAAAGCGATGTCAGCATGAAAATGATACTAAGAGATAGAATGGAAGGAATGCTGAGGTAGACTGTGAATGGCTGAGGATAGTACATATGAATAGTGCATAAGTAATTTGGAAAACAGAAAAAAGTACCTGGCTGTGAGCTTTGATGAGGCGCAGAAGAATATGAAGGTTGTCTTCATCTGTTGAGGTCCTATCATACTCCCTCAAGGCAAAGTCAGCCACTTCTAGAATGGTGGGATCATTGAGCGGCGCCGGGTGAGGGCATCCAGAGCATGGGGCCACCACTGGCACCACTAATTCCTCTTCTGCATTCTGTGCCAATAAGAAAATATATATGGCACAAGAAGGGACAAAAGATATGGGCAAAGTTACAGCATGCACAAAATCTTTCACTGATAAATGTATAATTTTTCCACTCCACATAATATCTTAATTCACATACTCTTGCTTAATATTTGAAATATAACATAATCAACACTTGCCTTTCTTTCACAATGTATGTCATCATCATCATCAAGAATGGGGACAACTTCAAGGCTTGTTATTTGATTTGGATTATGCACCACAACCACCGAGCAAATGTAATGCCCCCGGTGAATGTCAGGAGGGCATTCCCGGTTGTCTGTTAGCTGGTCATGGGACTTGAGGCAAAGAGTGAAGCCATACTCCACATCTACTTGCACCTGGGTCGTGTCTGTCAGTGGGTCAAACTGTAAAATAAAGATAAAGAAGCAAAGAATCAGTCAGGGAATGCTACCCAATTGTTTTCATAAAATCATAAATCCAAAATGGTGTGTGTAAAACAACAACCTTAATAAAATGAATCTCTATGGGACAGAATATGCTACTTTTTTATATGTGAGGGTTTCTATCACCCCTATTCTCACATCTTAGGTGACACTACAGCATATCTTAACTAAAAATATCCTTAACAACCTATGACCAGAGCAGAGGCTACAAGTAAACTACTTACCTTCATACTCGTTACATCATATGCAATAAGTTCACCTCGAAATTTGGACTCTGAGCCGTGGTCAATATAATTAAAGGCTTCCACTCCAACCTGCTGTTCCTCAACCCCCTGTGGCAGTGCCACTGCATCTGTCTCTGCAGGAGAGGGCACATGCAAGAGCACCTGAGGCCCCCACCTCTTAAAGTCATTATCGTCCTCTGCCTCAGCACACCTAGTAAGGAGAAAGGAAAAATCAATGATTACTATACAGTAGCAGGCATAGATGTTTCTACCTTATGTCAAACTTGAGTAATGTGGAAGCATGGGCAGGTCAGTTCAGACCATTTTGAACCCAATCTCTCCACAAAGAGGAGGACTGCATGGGTTACTTACAGCCTTCTTGCCTAACTCCTAACAACCTCTGCAGCTACACAAGAATACAGGCCCTGCTTACGAACATCACTGGTTCTTGGGGCTTGTTTATTACACTTTGGGTGAAAACAAATAGGGTATGTTGGGGTGAAAAAGAACAGGGTCACTATAAACATTTTTATTGCACAATTATTTTAAGAGTTCCTTTTAAGATAGGCCACTGTATCCTCTAACTGAACTGTGAAAACCATGTCTCTTTGTTCTTCCATTTCAGAGCAGCAGTATATAATAAGAAAATAGTGCAAATATCTCTGCAAAAAACTGTTTTGCATGTTTTTCTTCTTTCCCTGACACATGCTGCCATATGTTGTGGGCAGCAAGTACATATAATGAAGGTGTTTTTAAGGGGAGCAGCAAATTTCCACAGATTTTCAACATCTGCAGGTATCTCTGTTATCTAACCCCCCGGATATTAAGGTACAATTGTATTTTCTGACCAGAAACAAGCCGTAGGAACCAAACTGATTTCGTTAGGCGTTTCACTTAACTCCTGGATCCTAGGCTATGAGTTTTTCTTACCATGGAAGAGTAGTAAAACAGTATTTGTTAAAGCCAATTTTTGTTGTATGAGCAGGAGTCACCTGTATCATTTTTATTATTATTAGATAATGTAGTTTTTGAGATATTTAAATCATTCATTCCATAGTCAAATTTCAGACCCCTGGTTGTCTCTCTGTTGCCACCACTGACAGTTACTACAACAGCAATTCCAGAGTTGCTGGAAATGAACCAATCCTTACCTGGTCTTCTCATTGATAATCTTGGAGCTGTTCAGCCATGGCCTCTGCCACAGTGCCACTTCACAGATGTGTTCATCTTCACTCAGATCCAGCGGGCATTTCTCCGGGTCAGGAACCCCAATGGGGCACTTGGTCTCCCTTACACGCAGGGTCAGGTAAAGGACTTGGCCGGATACAATCTGTCACAAAAGACAGCACAATAATTACTTGATGACCTACAGCCCATATTGCACAAAACCAAAACAATACAAGAAAAACAGAAAGGACAACCACATCACTCACAGTACCTTACCCTTTAAAAGCACAGCATTCCCTGACTAGCAATATCACAAAACAAAAGATTTATCACTAACACCTATATATTAGCCTGAGAAGCTTTCATACCTCTCACTGCACCATTGATACAAAATAAAGGTGAGGTGTCCAGCTTAGTGACATGTTTTAGAACCAATCACTACATCACAAAGGACAAAAATGGTTGATGTTCACACAAAGCTTAGTTTCCAAGACAATAATAAATGATATGCACATCGATACTTAACAAGGAGATGAGGAGGCCTGTCAGTGGTGAGATCAGAATATCCCCAACTGTTTTACTTCATCTTTCCCACCTCTGCTTAGTCCCGATGGCAGCACTGCTGTCACATGTCTCTAAAGCTGAACTCTTTGCTCAAATTTTCTCTAAAAACTCAACTCTGGACAATTAATGGCATACTCCCTACACTCATCCCCCCCCCCTCTGACTCCACTATGCCTGTCATTAAAATTCTTATTAATGATATTTTCTATGCCCTCTCTGGCTTCAATCCTCAGAAGGCTTATGAACCTCCTACTGTCCTTAAAAACTGTGCTTTCGTGCTGACACCCTGCCTGGTCAAACTGCTTCGTCTCTGCCTTTCAACATCTACCTTTCCTTCCTGCTGGAAGTACACCTACTTACAAACAAATTGCTGCTCTACCCATAGTGGAATATTTGAAATGCCAACTCATTACTAAACCAAGTATTACTAATATTATTATGGTTGTAAGTGCGAGCGGTTGTAAGTGGAATATATTGTGACTTGAGAACTACCTGTGCTTGCCCTGGACTTCTACCACATTTTTCCAGCACATTTAAGCAGCAATTTTCAGAAAGATTTAAAGAAACCAAGTTATTTGAAGACTTGCATTTCATGTCAACAAAGGACACAACATCAGCGGTGGTCACAAAGTGTCTGCCATTTTCTTTTTATCGATTCCAGGTGCTTAAGTATATCATGCTACAGTAGGTGCTCTGTTTAATGCAACAGAAATACCAACAAATTTCACCTTAAATGTAATTCATGCAACATGGAGGTGTATTCTGGTGCAAACATTCTATCTAAATTATACTTGGATTTGAAAATGGATTTCTATTTCTATTCCTACTCCTTGTGTTTATACAATATAAAAAAATAAAATTAACCAATGAGCAGTCGCTTTTCTCTTGCCCTACACCAATGAGGGTTCACGCATGTTGTCAAAGGCCTTCCACATATTACTGTATTTATTTTATACTTTCATTGCTAGTTTTTTTAGTTTGGGTGACTGGCCACACTGCAGCACAGTGTTTTTAATACTCTCCTAATTTAATCTGTATTATATGAAGGGTCATTATGATATATGGAAAGTGTGTCCTAAATTTAGGTCTTACATTATAAGGAAATCCTTAACCCCTATGGTATGAATATTTTCTTACTTGCCTCCCATGCGCTACCCATGAAATACCTCCAGACTAATCCACCCAAGTCTGCCCCACGGTTGCTGGGCAGAGTCATGTCAGGCAGCACCCTGCTCCACCAATATTGTTCCCGTGTAATAGGTGCTTTAATTAACCCTATCATTGCGCATGGCGAGGGACGCGACTATCCCCCCAGGCGCACTCGGGCAGGCCAGTGGAGGGAGGGGGGGTCTCTTTTAACCTCTGTATCTCAAAAAACTATTCATCACAGCTAAAAACCAAAACCACCATTGGAAAGAGGAGGCCCAGATCTATAGCATTCAGTTATGTATGCCTTTCCTGCGAACATACAGGCACGTTCAGGGGGTGTTGCCTGTGAACACTTACGTCAGTGCGTGTGCGATGGTCAGCCATATCTGCAATTTTGAGGTCAATTACTCCAATACTGTTACTCCAATCTTGGTGTTATTAGATTTGGTGTACCTGGAACTTGCCAATAATTGATGTTGAATAGGAGATGGTAACAGGCCTCGATTGAGTTTCATTATGTAGCCTCTGGTTTGACACAAAGTCATTCTAGCAATACCCCATGATCCTGCAAAGGCACTTGGTACCAAAGGCATCAACATGCCTCTTTTAAGTCACTATTCAGTGTCCATGCCACACAGCCTTACAGTAAGACAGGGAGCACAGGCAACTTAAAGGTTCAAATCTTTGTCTGCCTCCATAAATATTGACAAGGCCACATACTCATGTTGAGTGAGTCCATAACACCAGGCCAATCTGTTGAGTAACTTCCTGGTAAGACGCACCACTGTGAAGCACAACACTACCAAGGTATGTGAAACTTTTGGTGACCTTGACATCCTCACCACATGCATGAACAGACCGAAATGTGTCTTCCAGCAAGCCTCCAAATGACTGGACCTTGGTTTTGGCCCATAAGACCTTCAGTCCCAGAGACTTCGCCTCCTCATGCAGCACCAGGAGAGCCGTCACCAGGATCTCCAGCGATTCCGCAAGAAGTACATCTTCAACAAAAACATGATTAGTGACCTTGATGTTGCCAACAAATGCTCCACAATGATTTTCATCAACATCTTTGCCTAATAACCATTCTATGCAAGTGTTGAAAAGTGATGGAGCAAGGATGCACCCTTGTGTCACTCCTGAATTAACAGGGAAGAAGCTGCAAATGTCTCCCCAACATTTCACAGCACTCTCAACCTCAGAGTAAAGCCCAGTCATCAGGTCAACAATTCTTGCAGGAATCCCACGGATCTGCAGAATGTCCCAGAGTGCCTCATGATGTACTGAGTCAAATGCCTTCTTGAGATCAACACAGGATGTGAGCAGCCCTTGTCAAAACTCATGTCGGCATTCCACAAGGACGCCAAGTGCTAAGATCTGGTCAGTTGTTGATTTACCAGGAGTGAACCCAGATTGCTCAAGTCTTTGAAACTTTATCAGATGAAATTGAATACGCGTCAGCAGCAGATAAGCAAGTACTTTGCCCAGCACAGCGAGGAGCATAATACCATGGTAACTGTTGAAGACCTGTCGGTCCCCTTTCCTTTTCCAGATAGGGACAACCAGACTCCTCTTCCAGTCAAGAGGAATGACACCAGACGGCCACATGGCAGACGGCACCGCATGCAGCCCACAGATCATGGCTTCACCCCCAACTTTCAGCATCTCTGCACTGATACTACATATCCCAGCTGCCTTACCACCCTTCAACATCCTCACAGCCTCTCTCACCTCTGCAAGAGAGGATGGAGTTTTGTCTATAGGTGGATTAGAAGTTGCCATTTGTAACCCAGCCGGAGGAAGCTGTCCACTTGGGAGCTCTGCCGTGTTCAGCTGCCAAAAGTACTCGGCCCAACAAGCCCAGTACCCATAAATTGTTTGTGTTTACCAGTCAAACAAAGTTAAACAGTTTTATGAAGAAGGTCTGTCTTACGTCAATGATCCCTGTCTACTAAGAAAACACAGCATGTCTTGTGTGTGTTTTCAGGTTTGATATACAGCCATCCATTAGTTTGTTTAGGTACAGGCATTAAGTCACTTAATTTTCTTTCTGACTGGTGTCATTTTACATGAAGGAGTGGTAAGTACTACTGTTATACACATTGTTATCCCACGCAATTGGGCTATTTTCCAAGGGAGTGTGTGGGAAAAAATGGCAGTCGCTGGTTGGCGGTTTTTGAGGCTGGAGTCCGCGGTATCACATTCACCGACCTGGCTACACTGGTGGCTTCATCTGCAGCTGTTTGTTTGTGTTCGAATTGCGACGCACATTTGAATTGCAGGACAAAATTTGTTTGATAATTGTGTCCGAATTGGGAATTGTTCGAATTGAAAGGCGTTCGAATCACGAGGTACCACTGCGTGAATATATATATTCAGGTAACTCTCAATTTGCGCGAGTATTGTGTCCTTGAAGAGGTTGTGTAAATCAAACAAGAGGTAGGTTTGAAGGTTTCTATCGAAAAATAAATATTCACTTCATTCAGTGGAGAGAGAGAGAGAGAGAGAATATCCATATCACCGAGATACCCACTCAGGCACTCAGTCTCAGCCTCACTCATGTGAGGAAGAAATGAGGGACACCATGAGCGACTGGCTAGTATTGGAACCGATACCGAGCAGTCTGGTACCGGTACTGTACTGTATACCTGGTACTGTTAGTACCAGTACTGCTACCGGTAGTTGCCCAGCCCTATTGTTGAGTAGCGTGGCAGCGTGGGTACTGTATTGTTGCTCAAGTGGCACGCGGGAAGAACTGAGCTCAGCTGTGTGGCCGTGGCGCCATGTGAGTCCAGTTGCGTGAGACATCTGGTGGCCACTAAATAAAATATCGCATATAAGTGGAAAAAACGTGTAAATTAAACATTTATTTGGATTTTGGATCCCGCGTTATTTAAAAAACGCGTAAACCGAAAGTTACCTGTATATATATAAGATATATATATATATATATATATATATATATATATATATATATATATATATATATATATATATATATATATATATATATATATTAGGTAACTCGATTTACGCGAGTATTGTGTCCTTGAAGAGGTCGCGTAAATCAAAAACAATGTAAATCAAACAAGAGGTAGGTTTCTATTGAAAAATAAATACAGTATTCACTTCATTCAGTGGAGAGAGAGAGAGAGAGAGAGAGAGAGAGAGAGAGAGAGAGAGAGAGAGAGAGAGAGAGAGAGAGAGAGAGAGAGAGAGAATATCCATATCACCGAGATATCCACTCAGGCACTCAGTCTCAACCTCACTCGTGTGAGGAAGAAATGAGGGACACCATGAGTGACTGGCTAGTATTGGTACCGGTACAGAGCAGTCTGGTACCAGTACCGTATAGCTGGTACCGTTAGTACCGGTTCCTGCACACCCTTATTGTTGAGTAGCGTGGCAGCATGGGTACTGTATTGTTGTTCAAGTGGCGCACGGGAAGAACTGAGCTCAGCTGTGTGGCCGCGGCGCCGTGTGAGTCCAGTTGCGTGAGACAACTGGTGGCTACTCCATAAAATATCACGTATGTGGAAAAAATGTGTAATGGATATCTCAACTCTTTCGGCCACCTCTTATGATTCTTTTTTAGGAGCAGCGAGTAGCGGGCTTTTTTTTATTATTGTTTCCTTTTTTGTGTGCCCTTGAGCTGCCTCCTTTGTTGTAAAAAAAATAAATAAATAAATAAACATTTATTTGGACTTTGGAGCCCGCGTTATTTCAAAAACGCGTAAACCAAACTCGCGTAAAGCGCGAGTTACCTGTATATGAAATGGTTAATGGTTATTATATATATATATATATATATATATATATATATATATATATATATATATATATATATATATATATATATATATATATATATATATATATATATATATATATATATAAATGTAGCTAATCATCAGCTTAAATCGTAGACTTTGAGTGTGTCTCCCCGGAACCAATCAATGTGTTTTATTGTTGCTTTAATGCTTTATTATTGTGAAACGGTGCTGGAATAAATAGTTAGAGGGTAAAAAAATGGGTCGGTATATATATATATTTATATATATATATATATATATATATATATATATATATATATATATATATATATATATATATATATATATATATATATATATATATATATATATATATATATATATATATATATATATATATATATATATATATATATATATATATATATATATATATATATATATATATATATATATATATATATATATATATATATATATATATATATATATATATATAATGCACTAGTAAATAGTAATAGAAAAAATCTTAGTATGGAAATCATTCTTCAGGGGTGGATGGAATAATTATATGAGGCGTGTAGTGAGTCTTTATAATTGTGGTGATTGACTCTGCACCTCCAAAATACGATATTACGCCTCTATATTATAGTTAAGGGACGAAATACACGTCCCTCAACCATAACATGAAGGTGCAAGTACTTAAAAGTAAAGAAAAATGCCTAATCCCCTTCCCTTAACAATCTTGGGGGACCCATGGAAAATCGAGGTTTTCAGGTGGGGGAGCATATTTAAACTACTCCAACTGAACTTTACATAACCTAACCTTTAACAGGGGAGCTTCACTCCCCTTGGACCCCCCCACATTCATGAAGCACTGATAAAACTAGAGAAGTACAACAGTATGAGACCTTGGAAAGGTTATTATTCTCATGGGTGCAATATTGGAGGCGCATAAAGAAGCTCCATACTTACCCTTTATAATAGCCACTCTACACACTAAATAGGTCATACCTGTTTGTGGGCACTGATGACACCTGTAATTTTAACTGCGTGATCAGCTTTGGTCCTAAGCTGCAGGTGATGGTTCACAGAAGTGAGCCCGACTGCAAGCTGAACATCACTGTCTACATCTAGGTTTCTGACAGGCTTCAGGGTTGCCATTCCCTCAATCAGGGTAGGGATCCCCGCAGCGCCAATACCCCCTGCACCCTTGTGAGGCGGAAGTGGAACACCCACAGAGATGGGAGGAGACCCATGGCCCCCGGAAATACTGTGAGGTGGCAGAGGCACTCCTCCAGTCTGATCCAAAGGAACCACTACCACAGAGTGAGGACCGAGTGAAGGCAGTGGTGCACCTGCAGACACGGCGGGGTTTTGGGCAGTGGCACTTGGGAGTGACACGCCATGGCTCTGGGGGTGGTGCTGGGCCTGGCCAGGTGTCAGTGGCAGAGGAACTCCTCCCCCCTGCTGGTGATTAAAGTGAGGTCCTGCTGGTGATGCTAAGCCATGGCCCTGGTGAGTGTGCTGAGCCAATCCAGGTGCTGTTGGCAGGGGCACTCCTCCAGCACTTTGTGGTTGGGGCTGGGATGACACTATCTCCACTGCACAAAAACATGTTACCGAAACACTTAGCACTGTCAGACACCACT
>NC_066554.1:717500-750000 GCF_024679095.1 Eriocheir sinensis | reverse complement strand
AGCAAGAGGCAGTGAAGAGGACAGGCAAACAAGGGAAGGAGGGGCAAGTTACTTTTGCCCTTTAAACCTCTCTCCCTCTCGCCAGTCCTGCGCGCTGTCCTCTTAACGTTAAAAGTCATATGACCGAATAGGGTGTAGTCACTAGAAATAGAATCAGGATTCGAGAAGCGATCATGTGGGTCAGCCTTTTCTAAAACCACAACCATCATTACCACCACCCATCCTCCTCTTCTCTTCGATTGTTTTCACATAATACTGGAAAGAAGAGGGAGCTCCCAGATGTTCTCCATATTTGATCCTGTTCCTCCTCCGCCTTCTCTATGCAATCCTTCGATCTCGTCCTCCTACTCTTCCCTCTTTATAGCTTCCAGTGTTTCACAAAACAAATAAGTTTGTAAACAATTATTTGATGTCTATAGTTCACAAGAGACATTACATACCGAACAAAAGCCCAACACAAATGCTCAATGACATATGTAGTAAAATCAGCTCTTAACTCTAGCCATGAAGCACCATCTTTCACTGCCTTTGCCAGACAAACATTACTCAACATTGTTTTCAGCCCTTGAAACACCCACTCTCTCTCTCTCTCTCTCTCTCTCTCTCTCTCTCTCTCTCTCTCTCTCTCTCTCTCTGTTAATCATCTATCTATCTATGATCTATCTATCTATCTATACTGATAATGAATGATAATAACAATGGAAAAAATAATGGTATTAATAATATTAAAAATATTAATAATAATAATGATAATAATAATAATAATAATAATAATAATAATAATAATAATAATAATAATAATAATAATAATAATAATAATAATAATAATAATAATAATAATAATAATAATAATAATAATAATAATAATAATAATAATAATAATAAATAATAAAATATAACAACAATAAAAATAATGATGATACTACTACTACTACTACTACTACTACTACTACTACTACTAATAATAATAATAATAATAATAATAATAATAATAATAATAATAATAATAATAATAATAATAATAATAATAATAATAATAATAATAATAATGATAATATTAATAACAATAATAATAACAACAATAATAATGATATTAACAATAATAATAATAATAATAATAATAATAATAATAATAATAATAATAATAATAATAATAATAATAATAATAATAATAATAATAATAATAATAATAATAATAATAATAATAATAATAATAATAATAATAATAATAATAATAATAATAACAATAATAATGATAATAACAACACTAATAATAATAGTAATTGTAATAATAACCTTCCACCATGGAATAGACTGAGATGTGTATTCGAGCTCCTGTCGACTGCAGTGTGTTGTGTAAGATGGGTGGAGGGAGGGAGGCAGTACGACATAAAAATATCCCGCTAAGCGCTGGTTCCACTAAGAAACAAGTAAGATGGATCAGACGGAGTATCAGATTCAGTTAGTGAGGTGTTCTGATACTTCCCTCATGAAAGTATTCAAGTCGTTGGTAGGAAGAAGTACAAACGAAGGAAAATTGTTTCAGAACATTTCTGTGAGCATGCCGCGCTGCAAATGTCGTCTTCGATAGCTTTCAAAGTACAGCAAAAAAGTACCGCAGGATATATATATATATATATATATATATATATATATATATATATATATATATATATATATATATATATATATATATATATATATATATATATATATATATATATATATATATAATATGGTATGATATGGTGCCCATCTTGTATATCAGCCCCCCCCTTCACCTCGAGCTGGATTAGCCACTGCACACACACACACACACACACACACACACACACACACACACACACACCGCTTCGATAGCTCAGTCGGTAAAGCGCTGCGCTGCCAGGCTTCGCGGCGAGGCAGGCAGCGGTTCGAGCTCCGCCCATGCCGGGTTTTTCCCGCTTAGTAGGAGTTGTTACTGTCCCCCCTTGACCAAGGGGGATGGGGTGTGTGGTGTGTGAGGTTCTCGCAGTTCCCAGAGATCAACTAAAGAGTCTTGCTCAAATCGTGAGGGTACTTACTGGCGATTGCGAGTCCAACTCGTGATCAGGCCGTGGTGAAATACACCTTGGTATTGTACCGCATACACCACCTGTGAGGGGGCACTCAAAGCTTAATCGGCTCACCCTTCAGAACCGCTACAAATTAATCTGATGAGATTTGGAACCTCATTCATCACCAACCAACAACACCGACACCTAATTATACTAATGAAAAAGATGAATGATTACAATTTCTTATCCAAATAATCTCTATTAATATTTCTTTGCGTAGTATCACATTAATATTATTGTTGTTGTTATTATTATTATTATTATTATTATTATTATTATTATTATTATTATTATTATTATTATTATTATTATTATTATTATTATTATTATTATTATTATTATTATTATTATTATTATTATTATTATTATTATTATTATTATTATTATTATTATTATTATTATTATTATTATTAGTAGTAGTAGTAGTAGTAGTAGTAGTAGCAATAGTAGTAGTAGTAGTAGTTGTTGTAGTAGTAGTAGTAGTTGTAGTAGTAGTAGTAGCTCTTCTTACTTCGTCTATTATGGTATAGAGAGGGCTTTCTCACCTGACTTGTCACCGGTGATGGAATAGACTGTAGTGGTAGAAGTAGTAGAAGCAGTAGCAGCAGCAGTAGCAATAGTAGTAGCGTAACGGAAAACCATTTCCCTCGTTTCTTCGTGCGTCCTTCATTTGATATTTAATGAAACTCGAGGAAGAATATAATGGAGAGGCTCCGCCGAATCCTTGAGCATATCCTGCAACCTTGAATAGCGAGATTATACACGATATGAATCATGCAAGATCCATCTATCTATCTATCTATTTACCTATCTATCTATCTATCTATCTATTTCTCTCTCTCTCTCTCTCTCTCTCTCTCTCTCTCTCTCTCTCTCTCTCTCTCTCTCTCTCTCTCTCTCTCTCTCTCTCTCTCTCTCTCTCTCTCTCTCTCTCTCTCTCTCTCTCTCTCTCTCTCTCTATCTATAACTATATATCTATATATCTATATATATAAATAAATATATATATATTACTCTTAGTTCTGAAAGTGTGCGTGAGCTGCAATTTGATCGCAGAAAGCTGACGATGTTTCCAAGTTAGTTTCCCTGAACTTTCATTCTTTTATTTTTACTGTCTTATTCAAAACAATTGTAAAGTGCCAAAGTATTGTATTACTACAATATAATAATGTGTATCAAGTGCACTAGATGCTTGTTTTGCGTGTGTGAGTGTGTGTGTGTGTGTGTGTGTGTGTGTGTGTGTGTGTGTGTATTTACCTATTTGTAGTCCACCGGGTCCGAGCTAAGTTCTTATAGTCCAGTCTCCATATCTACATTCATCCAGCCTTTCCTTCATTTGTTAGACACTATTTGCCTCCACCACCTCACCCCACAAGCTGTTCCATGTGTTAACACTTCTATGTGGAAAACTATACTTTTTCAAGTCACTCAAACAGGTTCCTTTATTCAGTTTCTTTCCATGACCTCTCAGCCCCTGCGTTCTCGCAGTTGAGAAGAGATCATCTCTATCCACCTCATCAAACTTATTTACCAACTTATACAGCGTGATCAGATCTCCTCTCTCCCTTCTTTGTTCCTGTTTCGTCAAGTCCATCTCCTTCAATATGTCTTCATATGTCATATTCGAGGGTTCTGGGACCATTTTAGTTGCAATTCTCTGTATCCTTTCCAGCTTTCTGATATCCTCTTTTTTGTGAGGCGATCATACAACTGCAGCATATTCAAGTTTTGGTCTTATCAGTGTTGTTATTATTTTCTTCATCATTTCTTTGTCCATAAAATGGAATGATACCCTTATATTTTGCATCATCCTGTAGGTTTCTCTAAATAGCTTGTTTATGTGCTTTTCTGGGATAGTGTGTCTTGCATCGTTATATATATAATACCAAATCATTTTCTTCATGTACTACCTTTAAGTTTTCTTCTCCCATCCTGTATGTTTTCCTCGGTCTTTTTTTTTATTTTTCCCCATTTCCATAACATGGCATTTGTTTGCATTAATTCCATCTCCCATAACTGGCTCCATCTATACACTCTGTCCAGCAGTTCTTCAGTCTTCCTCCGTTCTCACTTTTCTTATTAACTTTACATCGTCTGCAAAAAGGCTCATATAACTTTTTATACCCTTCGGCATATCATTTATATATATTATGAACATTATTGGTGGCAGAACTGAGCCTTGAGGAACTCCACTCTCTACTATCCTCCAAATTGATTTCTCTTCCCCAATCACCGTCCTCGTTTCTTTTCCTGTTAAGTAATCCTTCATTCACTCGATAACCTTTCCGCCCATTCCTCCCCACTGCTGTAGTTTCCAGATTAACCTTTTGTGCAGACGCTTTTTTTCAAATCGAGATATACACAATCAGCCCATCCTTCTCTCTCTTGCACCACGTCTATTGCTCTTGAGTAGAAACATAGTAAGTTGGTGACACGATTTCTCTTTTCTAAATCCAAACTGTCCCTTATTTATCATGTTTTCCTTTTCTAAATGTTCGACCTATTGTTTTTTTTATTATACTTTCACAAATCTTGCACATTACACTTGTCAAAGAAACTGGTCTATAATTTAGTGGTTCAGTTTTATCTCCACTTTTATAAATTGGTACAATGTTCCCTCTCTTCTACTCTACGGGCACTTTTCCTGTATTTATAGAGCATGTTGTTATGTCATAAAGTGGCTCCAATAATTCATTTCTACACTCTTTTAACACTTGACCCGAGATTCCAACCGGTCCCATAGCTTTCCTTCCATCTAAGGTTTTAATTAATCAGCTGTATCAGTTCCCCTTTCTCACCTTTACTTGATTTAGTTTCCCTTCATTGCAATTTTCGAGACCCCAGTCAAAGTCAGTTTCTTTAGTAAACACTATGAAAAATTTTATTTAATATTTCTGCAATTTCTTCGTCCTTTACGTAGAATGTGTGTGTGTGTGTGTGTGTGTGTGTGTGTGCGAAGTTCACCATAGTCTGATCACGCGATAGATTAGTGATCGCCAGCCACTATACCCTCCCCGAACGACGGAGCTCGCAAGTGTCGGATATCTGGGTTCTGCTGAAATCTTACACCTACACACACCCGGAAGTCGGGACACAACCCCCGGGTGACACCTGGTACAAATTCACTGCGGGGTGGACAGGCGGGATGGGTCAAAGGAGGCTGCTCCTCCGTCTCTTCAGCCAGGGAATTGAACCCGGGTCTTCTCGGGTGTGAGGCAAGCGCGCTAATCATTGCACTTCGGAACTCATTTTTTTTTCTGTGTGTGTGTGTGTGTGTGTGTGTGTGTGTGTGTGTGTGTGTGTGTGCGATCAAGGTTACTAATTTGAGCACGTTTCACTGTGTGCATTAAATTGAATGATTGCAAAGATTAATTTGAGTGTTGTATTTCCGCGTGTTTTTTCATGCTTGCCAGGTTAATTGCAAAGTTTTACACCTTACAGGAATCACTTAAGATGGTGAGGGTGCGGGATCTGCTTGACCTAACAGCATTATGGTCTACTGAAGGAATAAGGAAAAAAATGCTGTTAGTCTATAAACATGCATTCCAATCCCCTCTCCCAACTCCCCTCCCCATTCCCCTACACCCCCACTTCCCCTCCCTCTTCCCTTCTTTCCCTCGTTATAGGTCCGATTGGTAAAAGCTTTATCGCACATTTTACAGCCATATAGTTAGATAAAACAATTCGCAATAATCGATGAATCAATAAATATATGAAGTTCACAAACTATAATGTAAATGCGAACCACCCGAACCTTGTGTCTGATTACTTCCTTCCGCCAATTCATCCTTATTATACGTAAATATAACAAAAAACAAATATATGTCTTCCGCTGTCGTACACTTATCACAATTATCACCTTCATTATCACATCCAATCACTGAGGCTCCGAGAGTGTCAGTCAGAATAGCCTTGGAGAGTCTGAAGTGAGCATTATCGTGAGCTAGCAACCTGCTGTCACACAGCGTGTCCGATTTCGTGGATACTGTATGCTAGTCTACGCATAGTAAACAGTCGTCAGTGTCAATAATATCCAGGCAGCAATAACACATACCGTCAATTATAGTCGATAATGAGTCAAAAAATATTAGTAATGTCGCAAATAGCTGTTTTGTTAATTTACAAGATCACTGATTATGATTATCAAACAGCTTTGGCGCTGACTCCACCACCGAGAAAATTAGCAGGCTTTATAGCACCTAGAGGCAATAGCAAGGCCACACTAGACAAAAACGGCAAAGTGTCTGGAGTTGTCAGAATCGCTCTTAAAATGGTTTAAGTTTCGAGCTCCAGCGACGAAACTACTGGGAATAGGGAAATGTTATGCATCATATTGAAGAGAACATTGGTATGGCTAAACTATTTGTTAAATAGGTTTCTTGAAATTCTCAAAAAATGAGTGGGTTTCAAGGTTCGGAACTCAATTTTTTTTTCAGTCTTTTTTTGCGAATTTATTCGATTGTTTACCCTTTCGAGTCGGTTTTCTAGCCCTTTCATTTTGCCGTCGATTGATACCAAAAACATTTCTGTAACCCCAGAAATAAGGGGGTTATAGCGATTTGCAACAAAGCGGTTGATTTTCCAAAATTCGCGGCTTAATGACAAGGGCGCCGCAAAATCAAAAGAGTCCGCCGTCCATTACCTGAGCTGTCACTGAATTGAGGTATTTCCATTTGCATTCAAATGTTAAACTCTTGCAGTCATTCCATCTGTACAGTGTGAAGAACTGCCATAGAGTGACTCAGGGCCAAAAAAGAACTGGTCCAGTGTAAAGGTTCCAGCCCAGGAAAAAGATCAAGGACACAGGCTACTACCGGTAACCGTTTTGTTCGTGTGAGTGTGTGTGTGTGTGTGTGTGTGTGTGTGTGTGTGTGTTTACCTAGTTATATTTACTTATGGTATACGGGAAAGTAGCCGCGCTCGCACTGTCCCGCCTCAATATCTATTACAATCCAACTTGGCCTATTTTCATGAATCATCTTTGCGGGGACCACATCTTTAAACAGGCCGTTCCAGGCCTCCACTACTCTTTGGGGAAATCTGTTTTTCTTAATGTCTCTTATTTATATATATATATATATATATATATATATATATATATATATATATATATATATATATATATATATATATATATATATAGGCTACTGTTATCGTTATTAGACTATGAGTCCATCCATAGTAACTATATATATGCTAATTTCTATCGAAAAATAAATATTTACTTCATTCAGTGGAGATTTACAAAGATAGATTTACACAGAAAATCAGACCACACAGACCCCATGGTCCAGACTAGGTGGTCTGTCCTTAAACTTAAGTGATTTTACATTAATCAGAAGGCTCCAAAACGTTGCATTTCAAGTGTACTTGACCATCAATACCTATTTCCTTTAATTTGTAAAGTAATTTATGATGTAGGACTTTATCAAACGCTCTCTGGAAATCAAGATAGACTACGTGAAGAGGTCGTTATAAAAGGTTAATAGGTTTGATAGGCAGGATCTTTTGTTACGGAAGCCATGTTGTGAGTCCTCAATTAATGAGTGGCTTTTAATACTAAACTTGGTATTAACTTTCGACTTTGGTATTAACTTCACTCTCAAAGTGTATCCTCAACAACTATTAGCCTAATACCTACTCTTAACTTTGGTATTAACTTGAGAGTGCTGGCGAGGACTTCTAAACAATAGTGAATCCCAGACCCAGACCCATATCAACATGGCCACCGGACTTCCTCGTCCAGCCCGACTCCGTAATTTAGAGTTTGATAGGGCGCTTTGGAACTGTATAACGATGGTGAACTTGTCAAGACATACATATTAGACCGTGCAGGAATGGAGTATGTGACTGATCGTGGTGTTTTCCTACCGTGACATTACTGACTAGGTTATCTTGGGTCGTTATAACAAGGTCTAATATGTTATTTTGTCGAGTTGGTTCAGAAACCATTTGGCTTAGATAATTTTCTTCTAAAAATTTGATCATTTTATGAGAGAGAGAGAGTGAGAGAGAGAGAGAGTATCCATATCACCGAGATATCCACTCTGGCTAGTATTGGTACCGGTACCGAGCAGTCTGGTACCGGTACCGTACCGTATTGCTGGTAACGTTTGTACCGGTACTGGTACCGGTACCTGCAACTGCCTCCCCCTAGCGGGTAACAGTGTTGACGAGACCTGCTAGGTGAGACGGTGCTCCTGGGCCAGTACAGCGGTCAGCTTGAATCAACTGTGCTCCTTTGCGTCTGTTTCTAAATCCAGGTATGTATGACTGCGTAAATTATAACCTATATAAGGCATGTTCAGCAGTTTCGTGAAGATTTTGTTTACTAAGTGACTATATGAAGCTTTGCGAGTCTGCCTCAGCGTCGTGTGTGTGTGTTCCTCACACCAGCCCTAAGTCCCCATCATGTATTCGGCGCAGAGCAGGAGGCATCTCGGAGTTGATATATCTCATAAAGTGCAACAAAATCTTCCTCAGTTGTTAGCTTATTAACCATTGGCCCCTCGGCCATCTCCAAAGTCACCACGAACAGGGTCACGAGTTTACGCCAGCCCTGCTTCACTCAACAACGGAATGCAGACGTGGGTGTTTCATTCAGCAGCAGGTGTATGGGACACTGGGACGTTCTGCCCGACTGCCATGTTTCACAGCCTTCCAGCAGCTTGGGTTGCCTAATTATGGAGAACTACTACACGCCTCCATCATTACCCACACGAGGGTAATTATCTTACTCAGGTCTCATATATCGCTTTACTTTTCTAGTTTTACCGGCGCATCAGATATACTGCGCATAATATATGGGGAACCAAAAAGAAATCCATGTTTTAAGTATTAACTTTGCCAGAGGTGGCTACGGTTTCGTTAATATTATCCCATATATGTACTTATTGTACTATGATGTCATGGAATGTAAAATAGTTCCTCTCCAACAAAATTTGTGGGGGAATGCTATGAAGACCAGAAGTTGTGGGTTGAAAGCTGTGCAATTGGTATGAAGCAAATCTGTGTGATATTTTCAGGTAGATTCCATTTTTGGAAATATTTAGAGGTGTAATGGAGGATCTATGGGATGCTGCTCTGGTAACAGGCAATTGTAGCTGTTTACATAAGTAAATGGAAGAGAGTACATGAAGAATGCATGCAGATATACAGGTAAAGTGTTGAATATCATAAAGCAATGCTTTTTTTTTTTGTAAAGTGATGTCAATTCAGGCACCTGTGGGGATTGGGGAGGTGTTGGCCAAGTGGTCAGCGTGTGAGCTCACCACTCGGCCAACACCTCCCCAATCCCCACAGGTACCTGAATTGTCATCACTTTACAACAAGAAAAAAACATTGATTTATGATATTTAACACTTTACCTGTTTATCTGCATGCATTCTGCATGTACTCTCTTCCACTTACTTATGTAAACAGCGCCCAGGTTCGGGTCCCACTGACGCACGCTGGCAATCTTCAACCAGCGCTGAGTGGTAGAAAATTACCCATAGCTGCATGACAAGAACATCCACCAGTTGCTCGTCCGTAGATTTTCCGCGCTGGGCTGACATGATTTTCCACCAAATTTACTGGAAAACCCACTGAATTGGCAATGCTGTGGGGTGAGAAATAGTGATGGAACACTCATAAGCGTCAAATTTGAGTGCGACTGGAGCTCGCAGTGAGTGTCTAGCACCACCGGCAAGTTACGCTAGTGCTCGCTGCGAGCGTTTAGCAATGAAAGGGTCAAGTCATGATTCATCTTTATATTTAAATTTTTTCACAGATGATGGATTCTTGGAGAAGGGAGTTGCGAGGAGTCCAATCTGGACCTGAATGGGAAGTTGGAGGCAGAGGAGGGCCCAGGGAGGAGCTGGATCTCACAAAGATGGACACCCTGATTATGCAAGTGTCTAAAATGAGCCGCTCTGTTGCTGAAGTCAGAGAGAGTTGTCTATGTAAGTACATTGTTTGCATTGATATTGTTTTATGGGTGATGGGTGATTTTAACTGTAAGGAGGTAAATTGGGAGATAATTGAAAGTGGAGGTACCAAAACGGCATGGGGGTAAAGATTTTTAAGATTGACGATGGAAAACTTGATGACGCAATGGGTGAAGGAATACATGAGATTCAGAAGGGATGACGAACCGGTGAGACTGGACCTGGTGTTAACAAAGTGAATTCACTTGATGAATGAATTAAGGTATGGGTGCCCCCTGGGAAAGAGTGATCATGTGATAATTAAGTTGGAAACAGAGGAGGAAAGAAGTGAGGGGGATGAATCATATAAAAGAAACAGGTTAAACTATAGGAAGGCAAACATGGAAAATCTCAGGAGAGCTAGACTGGGAAGAGTTAAAGAGAACAAGGGAGTTGCAAGAAAAGTATGATATTTTTATAGAGGCATATAAATCAGGAGTTCTGAAATTTGTACCAGAATACAAACCTAAAGAAAAAGGAAAATAGGACTGGTTTAATGTAAGATGTGTTATGGCAAAAGAAAAAAAGAGACAAAGCATGGAAGAGATTGAAAAGAAATAAAAACCAAAGGAATAAAGAAGATTTTAAGATAGCAAGAAATGAATATGTGAAAATAAGGAGAGAAGAAGAGAAGGGATATTATTGAAAAGTGCAAGGAAGAACCTAAACTGTTTTATGGATTCATTAATGGAAAAATCAAACCAAGGGAAACAATAGAAAGATTGAGTGATGGGAATATGATAATCGAAGATCCTAAAGACATGACTGAGCTATTAAACAAAAAGTTCCAGCAAGTTTTTACAAAAGAATCACAATTCAACAAACCACAAGAAAACTAAGATAAATGCTCATATGGAAGATGGAAGAAGTCATAGTAACTAAAGAGGAGATATGTAAAATGATGGGGGAGCTGGAAGAGAGGAAAGCAGTAGGACCGGATGGAGTAAAAGGTTATATATTGAAAGAATGCAGAGATCAGCTGGTTGGACCAGTATATGATATCATTAAATGCTCATTAACAACTGGTAAAGTACCAAAGGAGTGGCAGAGGGCTGAAGTGGTCCCTATATTCAAAAGTGGAAAAAAGGATGAACCCTTGAATTACAGACCTGTATCATTGCCCAGTGTAGTATGTAAAATATGTGAGAAAGTTATAAAAAAACAGTGGACGAGATTTCTAGAAGAGCATAATATAATCACAAGTAAACAATATGGCTTCAGAAAAGGGCGCTCATGTGTAACAAACTTACTGAGCTTTTACTCAAGAGTAACAGACAGAATACAGGAGAGGGACGGATGGATGGGTTGGTTGTGTTTACTTGGACCTGAAGAAGAAGGCATTCGACAAAGTTCCACATACAAGGCTACTATGGAAGCTGGAGAATAAAGGAGGTTTGAAAGGGAAAATGAAGAACTGGATGGAAAGTTGCTTAAGTGGAAGAGAGATCATAACAGTGGTAAAGGACACAAAATCGGAATAGAGAATTATAGAGAGTGGAGTGCCTCCAGGATCGGTATTGGCACCTGTACTCTTCCTAGTATATGTAAATGATATGCTGGAGGGAGTAAACAGTTATATGAGCCTGTTTGAAGATGATACAAAACTGCTAAGACATATTAGAAACAGTAAAGACTGAAATTCTGCCAAATGACCATAATGATGCCAAGTTTATTAAAAGGCCCTCACAGAGCACTTCACTAGCAGTGGAGCGGGGCCTGAAACCTCATCAATGGTAAACGGTAAAGCTGGTTCCAGGACTAAGAGATTTGACATTCGAAGAGAGATTGAAGCAGCTGAACCTACAGACACTGGAACAGAGGAGTGATAGAGGAGATCTGATTATGGTATATAGGGTGCTGAGTAGGATGGAAAAAGTGGACAAAGAAGATCTAATGTGGGATACAAAAAAATCAAAAGGTCATGGAAGGAAGATGAAAAAGGAACACTGTAGAAGAGACATAAAGAAGGACAGCATTCTACAAAGAGAGGTGGAGGCCTGGAATGGCCTGGAAAAAAATGTGGTCCATGCAAAGAAGTTTGGTGAATTTAATGCCAAATTGGATTATAGTAGATATAGAGACGGAACAGTACGAACGTAGCTCCCCTCCTATATACCACAACAAGGTAAATACAACTAGGTAAATACACACACACGCACACACACACACACACACACACATATTTTCTCTAGATAGATGGATGCAGAGAGAGAGAGAGAGAGAGAGAGAGAGAGAGAGAGAGAGAGAGAACAAATAGATACATGGGTTAATATATGAAGTAAGAGAGAGAGAGAGAGAGAGAGATTAGTTTACCTAACATAAGAAACTTGTTCAAAAGAGTGCATTCAATGAGACCTAAATAAATGGTCTTACGCACTCCATAGATGTGCATGATATCATTCTAAACTGCCATATTTGCCAGTGTACAAGGTGGTTTCTAAGCCTAATAAAATTTTTGTAAAAACAGAAGCCCTGTTGTGTTTTTGGAAAAGTGATCATGAAGTGTATAATGAACTTGAGGTATAATGGAAGCTTTATAGCTATGTATGCTATAACAAATTTTTATCTCTCTAGGTCTCTTTTTAACCCTTTCATTGCTAAATGCTAGCATTAGCCGTATTTGCTGATGGCGCTAAACGCCCGCTGCGACCTCCACCTGCACTCAAATCTCCCGCATATGAGAGTGTTCCAACACTAATTCTCACAACACAGGATTGCCAATTGAGTGGATTCTTCACCAAATTTGGTGGAAAATCGTAGCCCAGCATGGCAAATCTACGGACGAGTAACTGGTGGATGTTCTTGCCCAATATAGCGGCATTTTTGCATAGCTTCACCTATCACTGACTGATTCTTTGACCAAATAGTTGTAAATATTGCAGTTGGCAATGCTCCCTTGCCAGAATCTGAAGAAAAAATGTCCGCAGTTCCCTCAATATGGCTGATCATCATGCACGCACCGACGTAAGTGTTAACATTCAATACTCCCTGAACGTGCATGTACGTTCGCAAGAGAGGCATACATAACCGACTCCTTTAGATCTGGACCTCCTCTTTCCAATGGTGTTTTTGTTTTTTAGCTGTGATGAATAGTTTTTGAGATACAGAGGTTAAAAGAGACCCCCAATTGGGCTGCCCAACTGCGCCTGAGGGGATAGTCGCGTCCACACTGCGCGCAAGGAAAGGGTTAAGGGTTTTGATTAGAGCCAAAACAGTTTTTTTTAGCGTGTTCACCTATAGCGCTGGTAGGCTTTCTTCAGGGGCCTGGTGGTCGGCCCAAGCCCATCATGGCGCAGGCAATTTTTATAGTGGCACCATATATTCTTGGCTCATGCTGCCCCCCGTAACTCATTCTTGATTCACTTGGACGGTTTCTTATAGAGTCCGGGTTGATGGGTGGTCTTCAGGACAGCATGTGGGTAGTCTTAGGCCACTTGGCGGTGAATGAAAAATCCCAGGTGGTAGCGTGGGGATTTGAACCCGCGTCAGCACGCGGTAAATGCAGGGCCCGCACGCTAACCACTCAGCCACCGCCTGTGTATTCCCTCCTTACTATAAACACTTCAAGAGGGGAGTATGCAGACACTTATCCAAATGTAAAAACAAAAAAAAGCTAAATTCACATAATAAAAGTTAGCAGAGTGGAGCTTAGAAGTCATCTGCTGCTCAGCATTTCTGAAGCTAACATTTTAGTTAGTGGCTTACTAGTTAGCAAAGGTAACTTTTTAACTCATGGTGCCCACCACTGGTTGATAACTTAATTACTTTTAGCTCTTTAAAAATGTTATTATAATATTTGGTTAAATATGAACTTTGCACTTTAATTTTCAGGTCTAGAAGAATCTATTTCCATGGAAGAGCAAGAGCAAACAATATTTGAATCAGAGCTGAAATCTTCAACTATCAATCCTTCAAGGGGGCATCAGCATTCTGTCACTGAGACAAAGTGAGTTTCATTTTTGGCTATTTATTTGCAATTACCACAGGCACCCGTGTGTTATCTAAATTTGAGTAGTCTTAGATGGCTATAGTGATGGCGCCTGAGTCTGAGGTATGCATTATTGTGCTCTGGCAACCTGCCGTCACACGGGGTGTCTGATTTTGCGGATAGTATGTGAAAACCTATGAAAAGGAAATAGTTATCAGTATCAGTAATAAGAGTTCTACACCAGGCTTTACAGTGCCAGGCAGAGTGGACAACCCAAAACCACCATCAATGCCCACATGATGACTAACAATCAACTATCACCATTAACTCCTTCACTACCACCAGGGGAAAACAGTGCCACGCGGCGTATCCGTATTGGCCACGCACGGCAAATTTCAAATGTCGCTATTGAATATAACACGTTTTCAGCCATAAACTCAACATAATCATCATGTATTATATATGAAAACATACAGAATTAATTGGTGCACATTAAGGCAAATTATATTTATAATGACTGCCGTGATATGTGACTTTGCTTGGCCCATGGTGCCTCCTGGTGCCCCTCTTGAACGAAGCCTCTGAAGTTAGGGTTGATTGAAGATCTGGGCAGCATGTGGGTAATCTTTCACCACTCAGCAATGGTTTAAAAAATCAGCATGTTGCAGTGGGACTCGAACCTAGGTTCATGGGCTCACCACGTCTGCACACTAATCACTTGGCCACCGGTTCCCAAAGACTGGCAACTGTTTCCTATATGTAGGCTATCATCTATTACCCACAAACTTGGACATGCCATTTTACAGTAGGTTGCCAGAGCATGTTAATGCACACCCCAGACTTGAGTGCTGCCAGTTGTAGCATTGAAGTTTCCCAAGACATTGAGTGTCCTGAATGGGTCATTGGTCTAATACAGTCTAGTTTGGTGTAGAACACCTTCTCTTCAGTTTCACACTTCTTAGTAGGAGTGTACACTGCAACAAGAGACATAAAGTCCAGTGTGTGCTTCAGCCTCACTCAAATTCTGTGCTCATCATCTGGAGTAACCTCAACCACAAATGGCTGCAGTTGGCTGTAAATGACTATAGCTACCCCTTTAAGACAGGCACCATTGCTCATGCCAGACCAGTAGTAGGTGTACCCCCCTACTGATCTCACTACTGCCAGGCCTCCTCGTCTGAGAGAGTCCCATTATATTCACCCTTAGCTTTCTGAGCTTGTATAACAGGAAAGACAATCAGTGATTCTCCGAGAGGCTTTGGATGTTCCAGGAGCCCACACGCAGAGCCCTCTGAAAGTTAACTCCTGGCCTGGTTCTGCAGGTGGGCACCACTTCGGCACCACCCTAGCCACTCTCAAAACAAAAAGAGTGGCTAGAGGACTCTGTTTCTAGTAATACGAAGAGACTGAAGAAACATTGCTAGTTCTGAAACTGCTAGTTTGGCTTGCAAACTTGAATCCCATTTAATCCCCTTAATACATTTCAACAACTCAATCAAATCCCCTTGCAGCCTATGTCTTTCCAAGGAATGTAAGGTAAGTTGCTTTAGTCTCTCTCTCTATGGTAAGTTCGAAAGTCCCTGGATCATTTTAGTCATTCTCCTTTTTATTGCTTCCATATCCTTCCTGTGATACGGGCACCAAAACTGAACAGCATAGTCCAGGTGAGGCCTAACAGAGCCATATACAGCTGGAGGATAACTTCTGAGCTCCAGTTGCTCATGCTCCTTGAAATAAAACCCAAGACTCTTTTGTGCTGTTTCTAGCGATAATACATTGATTTTTGAGTCAAAATTCAGAACTTTCACGCACACCCAAATCTCTCTCACAGCTGGGGTAGTCAAGGGATGTGTTATTTAATGTGTAATTACTTTGGGGGTTATTTCTTCCCACACTAAGGATGTTGCATTTGTCGATGTTGAACTGCATCATCCATTTGTCAGCCCACTCACACAGGACATTTATTTTCTCCTGAAGTAACTCAGTGTCATTGTCTGAACTGATCAGGCTTCCTATTTTTTGGTCATCAACAAACTTGCATATGTTTCTGGTTATACTGCAGTCAAGATCATTGATGTATATGATAAACAGTAATGGACCCAGAACTGGTCCTAGTAGTACTTGTAGAACTAGTAAGATAAGATTCATGAATCCATGCTTGGAGCTATTAATAAGGCTGTGTTTCTCTAGATGGTCATTAACATATTAAGCAATAATAGATTCAAACAATTTTCCGGCCACTGATGTTACAGTGATTGGGCGCTAATTAGACATACTAATTTATTATCATATTATAAATTGGCACAACATTGGCCTTTTTCCATAATGACAGACCTATGCCAGTGTCAAGAGACCTCCTAAAGATGCTGGCCTGTGGCCTGGAAATTATGTCTCCAGTTTCCTGAAGAGCACGCAGAAAAATATCATCTGGGCCGGGTGTCTTAGTTTTCTTTAGTTTATCTATCTCTGTAATGACAGCCTCTACGGTTATTCTGACATCACATAGAATTTCTTCTTCCTTTCCTGTGAACACCTGAGTGTCTTTGGGTAAGGACAGTGTGTCTTTATTTGTAAATACCAAGAAAAGTACTCATTCAATGCTGTGCTTGTGTCCTTACTGGCGAGGCGCCTTCCATCCTGTGATCTAAATGGCCCAATGTTATCCCTGGCTTTTGTTTTGTATGTTTGGAAGAAACCTTTGGATTCTCCTATAATTGCCTTGCTATTCTGATTTCATAACTCCTTTTTTTGCCTTCCTCGTATAATTTTTAATTCACATTTAACTGAAATTGTCGCTTTCTGAGGTCAGTTTCTTTTCACTTCATCCTTTTATATATTCCTCATTTTAACCCAATTTAGTGTTTACAAGAGTAGTGGAAGAATTTAATAAAGAATGAAGTAGAAAGAAGCTGAGGAAATATTTACCTGTTATATAAATTGTAATATGCTTTTTAATTACATGTTTTCTTTTACCTCTCTACCCTTTCTAACATGTCCTATTCAATAACACTGGTAACTATTTTTTTGTATGTTATTGTTTTTTAGCCTCCAGACCAGCGCTCAACTGATAAGAGCCCACATAGAAGAAAGTGATAAAGAAAATGAAATGCTTGAGGAAGAATTGCGCATCCTCATCAAGAGGCTGATGAACATGAAAGAAAGCAAAAGAATAAAGCTGAGGGAGATGAAGGTAATGTTTTAAGGGTGATAATCTATTTATTATGTCATTCATGTGCAGCCAGCCCTCCAACAGCATAGGTCATTCTCCTTTGTATTGGTTCCATATCCTTCCTGTGATACGGGCACCAAAACTGAACAGCATAGTCCAGGTGAGGCCTAATAGAGCCATATTAAGCTGGAGGATAACTTCTGAGCTGCAGGTGCTCATGCTTCTGGAAATATAACCCAAGACTCTTGTGCTGTTTCTAGCAATAATACATTGATTTTTGGGTCAAAGGTCAGAGATTTCACACACACCTAAATCTCTCTCACAGCTGGAGTGGTCAAGGTATGGTTTTGCTGAAATATCCAAATTAAAATCATACTGCAAAACCCTAAGTTGCATCAACATTTTGACAGATGAGAAACCATGATGTTTAGATTTCATAATGTCACTCTGACCCACACACGACATCAGACCTCCCCTCTTCGTCACTGTCGGTCAGTTTTCAAACATTTGAGGAACCACACCAGTGTACTTTTAGGTTTGCTTACCTAAGTGACAGTAAACAAATACCCTTGGCATCATTATATTCTTTAATTTTCATTATTAATGATAATGATGATAATATTAATAGTAATAATGGTACTATTAATATTAATAATAATAATAATAATAATAATAATAATAATATTGATAATAATAGTAATAATAATAGTAATAATAAGAATAAGAGTAAGAATAAGAATAGTTATGAAGATATGTAGCAGTGTTATCAAATAAGTCAGAGCCTGTATTTGGTTGCTGATTGAATGAGAGAATGGTGAAGCAAGGAGCAGCTGTCTGATTGATCAGTGAGGGATATCTAAATCTAAACTTGCCAGATGCTGTAGAACTAATAGCATTGAAAATAGAAAGCAAAGGAGATATAATTCTACCAACTACTGGATGATCTCCATTTTGGCGATTAAGTGGTGTCTGTAAAAGCATTGCCAAGATCAAAATCACTGAAATGGTGACATAAATTTACATGTTGAAGTGTCTAACATGTTCAATGTTGAAACCATTCTTCCTTGTTCATGGGTAGAAAAAAATAAAATCAATATATTTTGTTTTGTGATCCATTAAATGGAAATAATATTATTGGCTTATGGTATATGCTTGATTATAAACTAAGTGGGTATATAAGGCAACCCAGAGGTTTCAAAATAGGAATTTAAGTTTTGGGCTATATTTAGTGTATTGGATGATCCCCAACCAAGAAAGTGCTTTGCTGCTACTCCCACAAAGTTCATGGCTAGAGGAAGTTGATGGATCTTGCTGGTAGGTAATTAATATGGGAAAGGGGTCTGCAGGGGGCCTTACTTGGAGGGGTTCCTGGGGTTTGTTGTATGGTGGTTCAGGTGACACACACTCCTGGGGTTTTGTAAACATTTTATTTTCACACTTTGGTCCACCTTACTTAATATTGGCATGCATTACAGGATCAATATGGAAATCAGCTTGTAGATAAAGAAGAAGTTGAGCAGGAAAAGAGAGTTGTGGGGCTTAAACATAAGAAGAATGTCTTAGCAACCAGCATACTGAGCTTGAAATGGGAAAAGCAGAGGAAAGCACAAGAAGGTTGGTGGGCATATGGCTTTTAAGTTTCAAGTCTGGTTTTATATTAGGAATTGATATGTTTTTTCTATTAATTTACAGAGCAGTATCTTTTTTTCTCCAACTGTCAAAAGCCATATGGAACAACTAAAGGGAAAGGATGAGCTTGGCATTTGGTTGAACCTTTCTCATCATGTTTGTATTCATATAAAACAGAAATATATTTGAAGGGCAAGCTTACTGTTTTACACCTATCCCTCATATATCGTGCCCATGAGACTGCGAAGCGCCCTTGATGTAGAAAGTCGCAATAGTCGAACAATAGAATTAATGGGATTTATTCCAATTGTTTCCTAGATCTCCCCAACTCACCATATCTGCCCTATTTCCCTCCTTCTCTTACTTTTAGAGACATTAGTAACATACAAACAGCTAAACATTTGAATAATAAAACAGCATATTACTGTAAAATATAATTCAAATGTAATTTCCTATCTTGCTGGTGACCTTCGAATGTGTAGGGAGCAGAGCACGGATATGGTACAGTACATTATGTAATCACGTTATGGTCTGATATGGACAGTAAAAGTCACGACTCCCACCTTTGGCTCTTCTACCATTACCACCACTTCCAACACCGTCTCCACCAGTATGGGTTCTGCAAAGGACATTTTACTGGTGATCTTTTTGTCTTCCTATGTAGCTGACTCCTGGTCATCCTCTCAGCCGTATTGGTGAAACTCTTGCTGTTGCCTTAGACATCTTGAAAGCTTTTGACAGAGTCTGGCACAAGTCTTTGCTTTCTAAACTACTCAACAGATTTTATTCCTCTGTACTTTTATCTCCAGTTTCCTTTGTGGCCAATCTGTCTTTGCTTTGGTAGATGGTCATTGCTCTTTCCCTAAACTTATTAACAGTGGTGTCCCGTGGGGCTCTGTTCTATCCTCTATTCTCTTTCTGTTGTTCATTCATTATCTTCTTTCCATGATAAAACTCCCCTATCTCCTCCTATGCTGATGACTCTGCTTTGCATTACTCAACATCTTTTAACAGAAGACCCTCCCCACAGCAATTTCAAAACTAGGTTGGAGGCTGCAGAACGTTTAACCTCAGACTTGCCATCATATCCGATTGGGACAGAAGGAACCTGGTATCCTTCAATGCCTCAAAACTCAATCTCTCCTCCTATCAACTCGATATAATCTTTGAAATGCCTATCCCCTATTCTTAACTCAAAATCTTAAATGGAAAATTCATATCTTCTCTCTTGCTAAATCAGCTTCCTCAAGGTTGGGTGTAATATCTCCTCCAGTTCTTTTCCCACTCTCTCAGATGCTGTTCTTATACAGAAGCCTTGTCTGCCCTCGCATGGAGTATGCATCTCGTATGTGGGGGCTCCATATACACTGCTCTACTAGAGAGAGTGGAGTCAAAGGCTCTTCATTTCATCAACCCCCCTCTTACTAGCAGTCTTCTGTCTCTTAAATTCCACCACAATTTTGCTTCTCTTTCAATCTTCTATTGATATTTTACTCATCTGAACTTGGCAACTGCATGCCTCCCTCCTCCCGCAGCCCCACTGCACACACCCTGGCTTTGTCTGTATTTCCTCCTGCCAGTGACTTGGACTCTTTCAAGAGGAGAGTATCCACCCTTGAGGTGGCACAATTATTAAAAAAAAAGACTTGTACAAACAGGATGATTGTACACCAAGTCAACGCACGTAAACCAAGGCATTTTTTGTGATTTTCTTTTGCTCGTAAATCAAAACACGTAAACTAAGGCACTCGTAAACCGAGGTATGACTGTATTTGCATATGGCGAGTTTCCATTTGGTGAGGTTTTCCTGGCACAAGTTAGCTGCCAAATGAAAGACTTTACTCTTTATGCTGTCTGTGCTGATATAGGTTTGCCTTATTTGTGTATGTTTTGCATTTCAGAGTGGCACAATTTTGAAGAGGTAGTGATTAATATGGCTACACTTCAACACATGGTTAGAAACAAGTGCAAGACTCTTCAACAGTACAAAGACTCAGTACAGTAAGTATTTTATAAACCTTACTCCTGAAATAATATTCATATGGAGAATCATTTTAAGTGTCTGCCATGATATGTTTATCTTGCTTGGCCTGTGCTGCTCCCCAGGGCTCCTCTTTACCAAAGTTACTGAAATTAGGGTTGATTGATGATATGGGCATCATATGGCTAATCTTCCACCAAATAGGGATGGTTGATAATTGTCAGCTGGTTACAGAGGGACTTGACCCCTGGCCCGGGTCTTTGGGATCACCACATCCATGCGCTGTAGGTTATCACATTTGCTGACATACAAGGGGTGCAGGTTATCTCATTCATCACATTTACTGACATACAAGGGGTGCAGGTTATCTCATTCATCACATTTACTGACATACAAGGGGTGCAGGTTATCTCATTCATCACATTTACTGACATACAAGGGGTGCAGGTGATCTCATTTATCACATTTACTGACATACAAGAGGTGCAGGTGATCTCATTTATCACATTTACTGACATACAAGAGGTGCAGGTGATCTCATTCATCACATTTACTGACATACAAGGAGTGCAGGTGATCTCATTTATCACATTTACTGACATACAAGGGGTGCAGATTATCTCATTCATCACATTTACTGACATACAAGGAGTGCAGGTGATCTCATTTATCACATTTACTGACATACAAGGAGTGCAGGTGATCTCATTTATCACATTTACTGACATACAAGGGGTGCATGTTATCTTTTTTATCACATTTACTGACATACAAGGAGTGCAGGTTATCTCATTTATCACATTTACTGACATACAAGTCAGAGTCAGGTCATGTCATGACACACACACACACACACACACACACAGAAAGAGAAATGAGAAGGGTGGGGGGAGGGAGGAGCAGAAGGGAGTCAGGTCATATCTTTAGCTGAATCAGGTCATATCCTGACCAAAGCCCTGATCTGACTCTCATTTCTCCCCCTCTTACCCCACACCATTCTCATTCCCCTTCTGTGTGTGTATGACAAGTCAGGACATGACCTGACCTGGGTCAGGTCATGTTTTGACCAAAGCTCTGATCTGACTCCTTTCTGCCCCACCCTCCCCACATCCTTCTCATTTCATCTTCTCTGTGTGTGTGTGTGACAGGTATGGACATGACCTAACCTAAGTCAGGTCATGTCCTGACCAAAGCCCTGACCTGACTCTCCTTTCTGACCCTCCCTCCCCACACCCTTCTCGTTTCTCCTTGTTTTCATCCTCTCTATCTCACTTTTCATGAGAGGGGCTCATAACCATAAATAAAAGGAGAGGCGGTGGCTGAGTCGACAGAGTGACGGCCCCGCGTTCAGGAGGACGGGAGTTCAATCCCCGCCCGGTGCCACCAAGCTGGGATTTTTCAGCCGCCGCCAAGTGGCTTAAAACTACCCACATGCTGTCCAGAAGACCACCTATCAACCCGGACTCTAGATTCTAGGATTAAAGATGAGCTCCGGGAGGGCAGCATGAGCCAATGCAAGATGGCGCCACTATAAACACTCGCCTGCGCCAGAACGGACTGGGCCGACCATCAGGCCCCACCAGGAAGAAGCCTTGGGCCGACCATCAGGCCCCACTGGGAAGAAGCCTACTGGCGCAATAGGCCGTGACGTAAAAAAAAAAGAAAAAAAAAAGAAAAAAAGAGTGAAGCTTCACACCTCCTCTCGAGACAGGGGGTTGGGTGGTATTGAGGCTGCACTGAGTTGACCCAAACGTGACAGGGAGGAGGCGGCGAGAAGTTCAAATGCGGTTAATGTGTTAATAAGTCTCTCTCTCTCTCTTGCCATAGCAACAATGTTTGGAGGAAAGTGTCCAGTATGATACTACCTTTTAAAGCAGCGTGCGTGATGCCGATATATATGATATATATATGAGGTATAGTTGGTATGAGGGAGAGGAGTTGGGCGGAGCGGGAGGTGTTGGGATGGAAGAACAGCCCCACGTCATGTACCCACTTCGCTGACTGCATGTCTTTATTGCTTCGTGCTGAGATGATCCATGTCACATACCCGCATTGGCTGCTACTTTGTGCCTAGTTTATTTGGCTGTAGTTGCCGTCATGCATCCCGCCTCTAGAACATTACATTTTCAACATTTTCCCTGATCATTGCAAATCCTCTGTCCATGATATATATGGTTAGTGGGAAACATTCATGCCAAACATTGGTAGGGAAATAAATGTAATAAAGGTGTTATCTGCTTATTCCATGGTATTAGTCAATTTGTCTTTTTTTTTTCTAGAATGCTGCAAACTGAAGTCCATTCAAAGAAGCAGGTTGAATCTCCTGCCATTATTTGGAGAAAACATGAGGATAGTAAGCGAGCTGATACACACAACCTTTCCTTTGTATCTCATGTAGCACAGGTAGGTTTTTTCAACATCAGCATAGTATATATTACATATCTGTATGTCATCATGCCAAAATAAGGGCTTGGTAAGAGTTAATGGACAGTATTAGAGAAATTAAGTGGCCACATGGAGGAATATTTTTGTATTTTGTTTGTGATCTTGTGATTTACATGATGGCCACCAAAGCGAGGTTGCACAAAAACGGGGCTCAGCCTTCCTGATAAATCAAAGGGTTGGAGCTCAACGCTTCTGCCGCCACTGTCTTCACCACCAACACCACTTTCGAGGCTTGAAAAAGTTACTTTCAGCTCTCTTTCAATTGCCCCCACACTGAGAGCTCTTTAGGGAGCAAGAGGAGGCTTATGAGGAGTCAAGGTCACTGGCTGTGGATACTTGGGTGTGGAATCTAATGAGGAAGATTAAAAAAACACTCCTCCTGCCATTGTTAGTCAAGGAAACACTGAGAATGGCACAGAGGAGTTGTGTGACAGCCTAGGAATCATGCTGACCCACAAATCTCCACACAAACTTCAAAGTTAGGGCGGAAAAGGCAGGCTGGAAAACCTGTCACCCACCCTTTAGGGGTTAAAACAAAATCAATGACTCCTTTATCATTTTTTTCCAACAATTATGATATCAATTATATTCAGACTTGCCAAACTTATTATTGATTTAAATTCATAAAACATGAAAATATCATATATATGAATTGAACTAATATGAATGCAGCCTCTTAAGTTACAGGCGGTGCCTCCTCTTAAGTCTTGGTTGCCTAATTATTGCCTATCATAACCCATACATAATAAATGCCAATATATTAGTGAGCAAAGAGAGAGAGAGAGAGAGAGAGAGAGAGAGATTTCTAAAATCTGGATTATTTATTTTTTGTTTTTCGATACTTATTCTTTTAAATTATCTTTGTTTCTTGCAAAAAGTTTTTAGTGAAGAAAAGAGAGTGAGGAGTTTGAGGAATATTTTTGTATGTCCACATTATGACATTTAGGCAACTTAGGAAACAGTGTAGACCCTTTGAAGATTATGATTTTTCTTGCAGCATGATCTCACTCTCCCTAAGGCATCCTCCACCACCTTTGTTCCAACTGTGCAAGGACAAGATCACACACAGGCCAGATACAGCTTCACCACTTCTCTTTCTCTGCTCAAACTACCGGTATGAAGTTTTGAAATAAAAATTTGTAATACTAATTAATGTCTTATCAAATAATTATTTCACTGAAAAGCTTGTAAACCATTCTATAAGGCATATGCTTATAATATCATCAGTTTCCAGGATAGCTTGCAAAATTATGATCATAATTTTTATTATAATTTTGAATCATAGCTTGTGAGTCTCGTAGTATGATGTTTTTTTTTTTTTTTTTCCAGTCTACAAAGTTTGGGCACATGAAAACAAATAACTGTCCTTGGAACATTCAGAAGAATAATGAAATGACATTGGATTCCTCTGTTTCTGAAGATTATCTGCAAAAGCTCAACCCTGTCAGCTGTAGTCAAGCCCAACCTCTAGAGACTTCTCCCCATTGTTTCTTTAAAAATCATTCCCAAATCACTGCAAACAGTGAGCCAAATTCTTCACCATTACTTTATCAACACAGTTCAAATCAAAATAAACATCAGAGATGTAATCAAGCCCCAGGACCCAAAACTGTCAGCCCTTCCCAAGGAAGTACTACAAGTTCAATAGATTCAATTTCATTTTCCCCTAAGAATTTCTCCCCAGCTCATACCCAGACATTTGATGCCCCCTCTTTAAAAGACATGGGTTGTTCTACATTCATGTCTCAAGCTACAAGGGGACAAACATCCTCACATGAAATTTCAAGCATTTCTCCACAAGCTTATAAAGGTTTAGAAATGGCTCCACAGAAATCAAAAAGTGTCAGATCCCCTTTGGGAAAGCCCAAAAGTGCAGAAATGACCATATCTAGAGGTTTTCAGTCACCTCACATAAGTAACCATTCATCAAAGTTCAGAGGTGCTGGAAATCCATGTTTACTGTCAAGGAACTCACATGTTCCTCCTTTATCAAAAGGTATTGGAAAATCTCCTTCCAGGCATTTATCAATTTATTCGCAAGTGCCATATCAAAAACACTGCAAGAAGTACAACAACCCTGCTCTAGTCAGCACTGAGGTCTCTGGATTTTCTCTTCCTGCTGAGGTATGTTTTGTTAATAGTTTAATTTTTTTGTTTTAATTATAAATTCTAAAAACATCCTTAGAATGTATTTGGATGCTCCTGTATATACATACAGAGTTGTCTTAAATATGCTTCCAAAATCTAGTATTGAGTGTAGGATTGAGTTAATATTTATTAATGTATTTGTGGATTTCATGACAAAATATGTCTAAATGTGCAAAGGCATCAGTAGATAGCTAGTTAACAGTGAAAGATGAGGCAGACAAAATAGAAATTGAAAACATGAAGAGCAGTAATTGGTAACTTGTAAAAGGAAGTGAAGTAGTGGAATGTATAATTTGCTGCCTTTTATTAATAAAAAGACTGAAAGGGAGGCAATTATGACAGGAATGAAATGGGGGAGGGGGGCTCCACTCACACAGCTCTCCTGGACAGAGTGGAGTCTAAGGCTCTTTGTCTCATTTTTTCAGCCAACACAGGATCCTGCATTATAAAACTGAATGGGAATGACCCCTGTTAGACAAACTGCCATACAAACCTTACAAGTGTTTTAGGGCAGTGGTTGGAAGCAAAGTATTCAAATACCTTTCACTATTACAGCATGTGACATACAAAGAAAAATCACAAGAATTTCTAGCTTCCACTGACTGTCCTGAAGAAAAGTCTGCAGCATCATTTGGAAACAATGAAAATGGTATGTGAGTTTATAAGAGTACATAATTTTGATTAATATTCAGCCTTTTGCTTTATTGAACTTACCTCTGTTAAGATCCAGTTTTGGAGCGTTAGTGTAATACAGTACTGCTTTACATATTTTTAATGGTATTGGCCTTTGCTCTGTTATTACTGCATATACATCTTACTGATTTTTTCCATTATCAGGCAGAGTCATCTTTACCTCAAACGATCCATTCCAATTGCTGCCTCACCCAACCATTTTTCAGGACCTTCTAGTAATACTGTGCCATCAGCTCCAAATGAAACAGCCTCCAGCATCTTGCCAATTCCCATTGAGGTGGATAATCATGAATCCCTTAAGGTAATTTTTGGTTCGGCATCATATGGTAGATATTTGAGTTTGGATATTGTATCTTTCTGAAAGCCCTACTAAACTTACAAACTATACTTGACCATCGATTTCGTGGATATCAGATTTCCCAGACAGAATCCCAGATCCGGTAATTGTCGGATAAGTGGGGTTTGGCTAAGTCTGGCAGATGTCAAGTCCAGGTACTGCAACAAAAGTCTGGCCATACAGCTGATTCCTTTCCCCAGTCAGTGTCTGCAACTTGCTACTCGCCACTACTGGCTACATGTTATTGTTGTGGTGGCGGTGATGGTCATGTCGCCTCCACAGTGGGTTCACTAATTCGCTAAGCTTCATATTCTTGTTCAGAAATGTTGAACTCATTTGATTTTATTTGCTATTTATATATTAGTACTTCACCCTCTCTTTAAGTTTATTAGTGTCTTCAATGAAATGTCCACAATGAGTTCAATAAGTATCTTCTTTTTGTGTCATTCTTCTCCATTAACCCTTTCATTGCTAAACGCTCACAGCGAGCGTTAGCCGTATTTGCTGGTGGCGCTAAACGCTCGCTGCGAGCTCCACCCGCACTCAAATCTCCCACATATGAGAGCGTTCCAACACTAATTCTCACAACACAAGATTGCCAATTAAGTGGATTCTTCACTAAATTTGGTGGAAAATCATATCAGCCCAGCGCAGCAAATCTATGGACGAGTAACTGGTGGATGTTCTTGCCCAATATAGCGGCATTTTTGCATAGCTTCACCTATCACCTGACTGATTCTTTGACCAAATAGTTGTAAATATTGCAGTTGGCAATACTCCCTTGACAGAATCTGAAGAAAAGATGTCCGCAGTTCCCTCAATACAGCTGATCATCCCGCACGCACCGACGTAAGTGTTAACATTCAACACTTCCTGAACGTGCATGTACGTTCGCAAGAGAAGCATACATAATCGACTCCTATAGATCTGGACCTCCTCTTTCCAATGGTGTTTTTGTTTTTTAGCTGTGATGAATAGTTTTTGAGGTACAGAGGTTAAAAGAGACCCCCATTGGGCTGCCCGACTGCGCCTGAGGGGATAGTCGTGTCCGCACCGCGTGCAAGGAAAGGGTTAACAATTATCAGATGAGCAGATGTTTAGTTTTGATTATTTTTATTATTTGTTTTATAGTTTTATTACCTAATTTTTTGTAAAGAAGCAATATTAGTAAATAATTTGTATGGTATGATATGCTTAACCCGTACAGTGTCGTCTTTTGTCATAGATAGGAGTCATGCCAGGTTGCACTTTTTTCGTATTTTTTGTATTTGCCCTTAAAATGTAAAAAAATTACAAATCATTGATATATATATTGATATATTTTTCTCCATCTCAGAGCTAACGATGTCATACCAGGAAAGGGAAGTTTATTTTTAAAAATTTTAGAGCCTATATTCTTTCCATTATAAACACTTCTCACAACCCTAAAGCATGAGTAATGTATTAGTACTTCTTTACATCACAAAAACCTTAAAAATTAACAGGAATTGTATGTACAACAAAATGGTTGGATGCGCATCAGGCAACACCACCCACTTCAAGGCTGTGTGTACTGCAACTATAGTTCTCAAAGCTCAACATAATACTATGAAGCTTCCGACGATCAGTTTTCATCTCCGATTACTCTGAACCGTAATTTACAATTCCACATGCCATACTGATTATAGAATCAAGGTGTAATTACCTAGAAGAAAGTAACTCACCTTTTTGTTTAATGATTTTTGTTGGAATGCAGACAAATGTCCAGAAAGGCCCTTTAACATCTATTTAACCCTATACCAGCGACGGGCCACATTTGTGACTTTACTCTGTACCGGCAACAGGCCATATTTGTGGCAAGTCTGAGTAAACAAATGCTGAGGTGAATGAATGCTGTCACGTCACAGCTTATGGTTGGAGGCAATTTTGACCCTCTGTATATTTTTACCTCGTGACAAGCAGTTTTGTGTAAAAATGCTCCCTGATTTTTTTTTGGGTTTTAGAGGCTTTTTGGGGAGTGGACCGAACATTTGTGGAAATTCATTATTCACTGGGGTCTGTCCTCTAACCCCTGTAAATACAGAGGGATGTGTATATAAATATTCACACACACACACACATATGCTAGAAAACATGTTATTGACTTGGAATTATTAATGAATTTATATGCATTTTTTTTCCAATGACAGGTCACCAGTCCTGTACCCAGTACATGCAGTACTTTGTTAATGGAGCCTTCAAATACTGAGGGCACATCACAATTTTCTGAGGGCTCACAGCAAAGCATCAACACCACTCTTTCTATAGCTGAAAAGAGTACGGACTGCAGTCCAGTGGCATCATTTACTCCTCCTGTGACCATTTCAATATCCAGTTCCTCCTACTCATCACATTCCATAAGTAAGAAACAAAAGAAGTCAGAGGCTCCAGGTATGAAGTTTCTGCAGTACAAACAGATTCCATCAACCCCAAATTCAAATCTACATCAAAGTTCACAAGGATTCCACAGCAGCACTCCTGCTCCAAGCAGTAGTTTTCCCTTCATATTCCAAGATGGATTACAAGCTAACAGTGAAGGAAACTTACGGTTCAACCTCTTTGAATCATCATTAGCAGGTGAGTAAAACATGCTAAATATGGTATTCAAAGTCTGGGGCAGGTACTGAATATTGGTGATTGCTGGGCCGAGTGGGGAAATGTTTGGGAATAGTGTGTTTTGAGCATTCTGAGGTCCCCTCCTGGTAATCAGGAAAATCTCCTAATATGGAAGGTCTGTGACCCCCTGCACTCCAGATTTAAGGAGTTTTACTGTACATACTTGGTTAAGTAATGAGTTGACATTTCAAATATCCTACCGTGGGTAGAGCAGCTGTTTGGTTACACAGTTCCTGCACTTCCTACTGCTAGATCTAACATCAGCTTGTTGGCTAGCAAACTGGTGTCCCACAACAATAGCTGCCTCTCAGTATTTGTGCAGCAGCTCCTATGAGCGACCATTCACAGTAAATGGCAATAATAGTTGATTGAAGCATTCACAGAAGGTATATGAAAAGATGCAGCAGAGGTGACATTGGCCACTAATATATAACTGACGTGTCCTGTTTTACACCGTTCCCCTTGCCAACACAATCCCTGGCACAACGACTTGGTGGGATGTTTGACTAACAACACCATATTGTCAGAACTTGATAACTCTATTGTGTAACATTGCTCTGTGTTGTGTGTCTGAAAGGTCACCTGAATTAAGGGTTGAGATTAAGGGAGGGTAGGAGGCATGGAAACGCTGTTCTTTTCACAATAGGACATTTGAATAATATTTCATTTGATTTTTTAATGTAATTTCTGACTTTGACCAGTTTGACTCACGACTGGCTTGTACTTGATTGCCAGTCTGGGAAGTCGGCATGCAGCCACACCCATCTGTTCATCCTTCCTTTCTTAAATAGGTACTTGGGGAAACCCAGATGCCACACTGGGCCTGTGTCCTGGGGAGACTCAAGGGGCAATATAGTAATGGTGTAAAAATATAAAGTTCTAAAATTACTAAAATCACATCTTGTCAAATCTTTCCAGAGTCGTCACTTCAGGAATCCTCCAGGAATTCAGGAAGCAACATTTTTGCATTGGATGACTTTGCTAACTCAAGGACAGATAGCACCTCGACTGGCCTGTTTAACTTAAACTTAGGAAGTGATGGAGAGTCAACAGAACATAGTGACTCAAGCTTTTTTTCATCACTCTTTGATAGTTCATCCGACACCAATAGTAATTCCAATGAAACATCTAGTTTTCATCTTTTCTAAGTAAAAATATTCACAATATTACTCATAGCTTCAACCTGCAATGAGCCCTATTTCCTTTGGTTGAATTTTGCAGAACCTAGAAGAAAATCATATTTCTTATGACTGATATATATCTCATACTAAATAGACTGCATGATATACAAACCCAATTTTCAATTAAATAAGTCTGGACCAAAAGCTGCTTGATGAATCATTTCCTAAACATAGAACAAGCCTTAAAGGAAGCACTATGCATGTTTTATCATATATGTTCAGCTCATAATTTGTACTGTGAAATATGTAACACATTTTTGAGGAAGATAATTTTCAGATATTGCTTAACTGAACGGTTTGTTTTAGGATATTAGAGCAACATGCCTTAAGATACAAAGCACAGTATCACCTTACAAAGATGCAGTGTTTTATTCTGATCTGCTAGTCATCTGCCTGCCCTGTGTGAAACTACATTTGTTGCATTTTAGCAATAATGTAATTCTAAAAATATAGAAAAAAAATCAATAAGAAACCATTGCAGCACCTAAATTCCCATTGGTGGTCCACCAATGGGAATTTAGGTGCTGCAATATTATTATGATGGCACACCGTATCTACTAGTCCTTCTGTATGAGTTATGTAGTATGTACACATTCATGCTCCATTTTATCATTATAGGAATATTTATTTTCCAGTGCACTATATGATTTTTTTAAAGTTGATATTATACACATTGCCCATTAGATGACTATGTGGGCCACCTCTAAAACTCCTATAGATGCTGTACTTTATGGAAATCTATTATCATTCAATTTTTGTAATACTTTATTTTCATATTAATTAGAAAAATATTTATCAACAATTATTTATTTTAAACTTTCTCTCACTACATTTCTCAATGGTCAAATTTGTGAGACTGTAAACCAGCAATAGCCTGGCTTTTCATTTTGTCTTGATATTTCACTTTTCAACCAGTTTCAGTTGAGTATATTTAAGTTATGGGTGGCAAGGAAACCAGTTTACATGTACACAGTTTGTTGCATTGATCATTTCCATTTTGTTAGGATAATACAGTGATTAGTGCCCACTCATGATAAGGAAAATGGCTTTACTTTATTGCTTTGCATCACTGTATACATTAGATGGTAAATCCATTAGATTTATTGAGGTGGAAAAATGTTCAAGGATCAGACATTTGAAATCAAGGACTTTATTTTTGTTGTAGTATTGTTTATATAATTTTATGTTAATCACATAGATGTTGAGTAGTGGCGCCATGACTTGGTTCTAATTTTTTGGATAATTTTGACTTCATGTTGATATTACCCTTAGGTTCAGACTAGGGATATTTTTGTGTGAATCCTTCATATTTGGTACTTTAATTATATGTTTTAGTGTAAGGACAAGGACAAATCTAGATCGGAGATGTAAGCATGGTTACCTTCAGAAACAAGTGTAGGCTTATTTCCACTTTTAATATAGTTAGGTCCGTACCATCACTCTGCTTTTCTTTTTCTTTTCAGTGCAGGCTACAGGAAGCTGTTTATATATATGCCATACTAGTAGCTTATCCATATATATTCTTAAAAAATCAATATTTACAATATTTGACCTCTCAATAAAATTAGTTTAATGATTGATTAACACTGCATTTATCCCCAAAAATGAGGGTAACTTTAACTTATTATGGTATTCTCTTCTAATCATCATACTTTGCATACTACATCAAAAGCTTCATTTGGTTACATTTCAGCAAAAACATTATTAGGAGACCTTCATTAGCAGCTTCCATGGCGAAGTGGTTAGCCTGTTTAGCTACATATCCAAAGGTCTTGATTCAAATCCTGCCCCGGGCAGTTGGCATGCAGCTCACCCGGCTGTTTATCCTCCTTATTGGGCTGGTCAACAAGTGAGTACCTGGGGAAACCTGGGGAAGGTAAATTGTGTGGCCTGTGGGGTAATGGGTTGTTACCCACCACAGGCTGAGGGGTCAGTGTAATGGAGATGAGCATCAAGGCCATGCACACTGAAGGGAGGCTTTGGTAGCTTATCATAATAATAATAATTTTCTCTACATCTGTATACAGTTTTGGAAAAATCTTCTGTTCTTTGGGCTGTTCTGATATAACCATTTTGCAACCATCAACATCTTGTTATATTATATCTTTATGCACAATCCTCTTTCCCTCTTGTTTCTTTATGCTATCTTATATTTTGATAAACTTCTCAGATGCCTTTTTCATAAGAATTTTAAGTTTTTGCATGCTGATGAATCTTTTGTGCCTAATGTCTTTTAGGTTGCTGGGGAGGTGTTATATGCAGTTTTTGCTATTTGTAAGGTTTTGGGTTTTA
>NC_066554.1:690000-715000 GCF_024679095.1 Eriocheir sinensis | reverse complement strand
ATTTCTAAAATGGAGCACATCTTGAACCATTTTCCTTTTACTGAAAACTTCATCTTAACTCTTAGGGCACATGAGGCCATGCACATGGTTTGGTAGGTAAGCTATTTCTGGCCATGTACATGGTTCAGTTAAAAATTCGCACTTGTTTCAAGCTGGCCTCCAGATCTCTGCCATCTTCAACACCCAGCCAATCAGAAAATTAGGATTTATTTACATATTACTGAGCCAGTGTGGTGGCAGTGATGTAATATTTCACATTTGGTTCTATTTACGGGATTTCGAAGGAAAACACTAATGAATTATATATCCTTTGAGATAAATAAAGGTTTGAGAAACATATAGTGTAAGAATGAGAGATGACAGTGAAGTAGAGTGCAGTAAGCAGTGCTGAATCCAAAAATCACATTGGTTTTGTTCAATCAGGTCAACTTTTCAACTTGCTCAAGCCACGAACTCCATGGGGGTCCCCCTTGGCCTCCTCCACTCAGGATTGTCTCTTATAGAGACATACAATAAACTCTACTGTAATTTATGTAACTTCTTGAAGATATATAGTCATTGAAACCTCACTTAACAATGAAGTTTCCGCCACTTCCTTTTTCAACTTCAGGTACTTCAGTATATCATACCATGTGAATTATTTTCTAATGAATTATTTTTTTCTAAAAATGGTGATTAAAATATGAAATGGGTATAAACACTGGATCATAACTGCAAGCAGCAGTTCAGTTGATAAACAAAAGACATTCTGTTGATGGTAGGACTGGGCAGGTACTGGTACCAGAATGCTCAGTACTGGTATCAACTTCAGGTGCTTTAAGTCTATCATATCATGCGAATGGACTCTTGCAATGAGCTCGACCTGCCACCTGATGGTTGTCTTGGAACTACAATAAAAATTATACATACAATACCCTCTCGAGTTTTGCAATCCTTGAGTTTCGCGGTTAGTCCTAAATTCTTACCATCCCGACTTTCACGCACTATCACCCCGAGTTTCGTGTTGCTTTGACATGTACGGGTCACGCCTACTTTCCATCGGCGTCACGCACGCTACCCTAAAAGGTATAGTCCAAGAGCTAGGGGGGGGTTTAATCACCCGTATACTTTACTTGTGATTAACACTACAAATGGTAAAATGTATATGAAATAAAGAAACCTCTGTTGTAAAAAAATAATTCTGAATCTCTTTGTTACACAGCACTCACTCGACAAAACTTACAAAATAGTAAGTCAAACCTTACCGAGAGAGCTGCGAGTCGTCCATAGAAGCAAACGTGTAGGCTTCAGTGATGCCATTGACTGCCAAGAAAATTACATAAAAACACTGGGCTCGCATGAGTGGTGTTCCACCACCCTCACTCAGCTGAGCACCTCCATAAAGCTGTAAAAAAAAAAAAAAGTGACACAAACATTACTCTGATGGAATATCAAATATATAATCTGCATAATTCTCTCAGATATTTTAAATAATTGTGAGTTATGAATTGTTCAACCTTCATATATCACATGTAGTTACATGTAGTTATTCATTTTTGTCTGACACGATACATTTCTGGATTGTAATTCCACTGAGCAAAATTTTAAAAACTAACGAGTGGCTTCCTCTGCTGTAAAAAAAAAAATAAAAAAAAAAAAAAATAAATAAATAAAAAAATAACTGCATTCAGTTATTTCTGCATCAGCAAACCTAAACATACCTGTAAGACCACACGTGAGTAGGACCAACCAAAGGTGATAATTATGAGGCTCACTAGCACTAAGTTGTGCAGAAGAGAAGACAAAAACTTCACACTCTCTGCAATGCATTTCTGGAAAGAACCAATGAAATTATGCTAAACAATACATACAGGCTCAGGGAAACTGGAAATGTAATTACTGTTTATTAGTGATTCCAAAACTCAGTGGTATATCACAGCACTGTTTTACTGTTTTCTTAACAATGGAGAAGCAAGGACACAACAGATTATCTAATGACAAAAGGAGAGGACATACAGTTAACCAACTGTACAGTGATGCCAGGAGAGGAATATTTGACAGAACACAAGTTAATGTGTGCAGATATGAAGGTAAGGACATGAAAAGACCAAAAAAGAAGAAAAGGGGAGAGGAAGATAAAGGTGATGAGATTAAAAGATACTAACATAGGGAGAGACTTTCGGAAGAAATCGGTAGAGAGAGTTGGTGGAGTGGAGAGTGGATGAAAGGGCTGCAGTACTGTGTTTACAGAGGTAGCTAAGGAATTCTGTGAAGCAATTGGACATAAACAGAAAGAAAGAGAAACATGTCAGTGGTGTGAAGATGTGAAACAGGCAATAGCAGAGAAGAAGAGGGCATTTAGAGGGTGGCAAGCAGTTTGATCAGAAGGCAGCAAAGGATTCTATAAGAAAAAGCCAAGACAGGCAAAGCAAGCAGTGGAGGCAGCAAAGGCAGCACTCTAAAGTGGAGCACACCTTGACTCACTCTCCCTTTGCTGACACTTCCATCATAGGAGATTTCTGTATTCACCACCAGCTTTGGCTTTCATCCTCTTTCACTGACCAGCCTGGTGAACAAGCTTATGCTCTCCTCAATGATCTAGAGCAGTTGGTTTAGCGCCCTACATGTATTCCCGACTGCCTTGGAGATGCGCCCAACATTCTAGACCTCTTCCTAAACTCTAACCCTTTAGCTTACTCTATTAAACTGTTCTCTCCATTCGGCTTCTCCATTCACAACCACACCACCGCGTTCAGGAGGACGCGAGTTCAATCCCCGCCCGGTGCCACCAAGCTGGGATTTTTCAGCCGCTGCCGAGTGGCTTAAAACTACCCACATGCTGTCCAGAAGACCACCTATCAACCCGGACTCTAGATTCTAGGATTAAAGATGAGCTCTGGGAGGGCAGCATGAGCCAATGCAAGATGGCGCCACTATAAACACTCGCCTGCGCCAGAACGGGCTGGGCCGACCATCAGGACCCACCGGGAAGAAGCCTTGGGCCAACCATCAGGACCCACCGGGAAAAAGCCTACCGGCCCTATAGGCCGCGACGTAAAAAACAAAAACAAAAAAAAAAACCTGTACAGCCTCTGGACCTACTGAACAGGCGGTGCTTCTGGAATTTTGCTTCAGCTTGGTGGGACGACCTGAGGATTTACTTTTCTGATTTTCCATGGAATGTTTACTGCTTCCATGAGAGAGACCCCTCTGTGTGTGCCCACTGCATTACGAAGGTGGTTATCTCTGGAATGGAGGCACACATTCCATGTACTTTCTTTACTCCTCATGCTAATAAAAAGCCTTGGTTTAATCACACTTGTTCTTGTGCTATCAAAGAGAGAGAGGTATTCTCAAAAGGTACCAGAGCCTTCACACTCCTGCTAACCATGATCTTTACATTTCTGCCCAGAATCGTACCATATCTACTCCTCGACTTATCGAAAATTCTTTCATCAATAGTAAATGCCAAAACCTTGCTTTTTCTAATTCTTCCAGGGACTTCTGACACCAAGCCAAAAACATCTCCAGTAATTTAGCTTCTTCATCTTTCCCTCCTCTCCTCGATGCACTCGACTTTCTACTCTAGTTCTTCCCTATACTGTCCAAATCCCTTATGCAAGAATTAACCAGCATCTTCATTCTTTCATCCCCTTCACTGGTAAACTCTGGAACAGCCTTCCTTCGTCAGTATTACGTCCTGCCTATGACTTGACCTCTTTCAAGAGAAGAGTATCGGGACACCTCTCCACTCAAAACTGACCTCTCTATTGGCCACTCATCTATACACTCTTTTATGGGGTGAGTGATTGACAGGCTTCTTTTCCTCACGCTTTTTATTTTTATTTTTATTTCTTCTCCCTTCAGCTGCTTTCTTTACTTATAAAAAAAAAGCAGCATGTCATGACAGGTGTAAATATATCAATAACACAGAGAGCAGGCAGAAGATGATCAGGATAGCAAAGCAGACGAGAAAGGAGAAAAAGAATGTTGTTGGAGCCACACATGTCAAGGATGATAATGGGCACATCTCGGCAAAAGAGCAAGTGGTGCAGAGACAGAGGAGGTATTTTGGGGAAGTATTAAATGGAGAAAACCCACATGCACTAGCAAGGAAGATAAAACAGAAAGCCCTGTGGAGGAAGTTACAGAAGGAAAGGTCAAGACTTGCTTGGAGAAGATGAGGAAAGGGTAGGCACTTGGACTATCAGGGTTGTCTAGTGATATAATTAAAGGTGGCTGGTAACATCGGTATTGCGGAGATAATAAGTGTTCAAGGAGGTGCAGAATGGAGAGGAGATGCTAAGTGAGTGAGGAGATAATTGAGGCGCCGCGTGCAATATCAGGGTAAACGTCAGAAGCTTCCCATATGGGAAATAAGGACATTAAACAAAGAAGAAAGAAGAAAGGCAATGTTTCTTCACCTGATCCTGCTCTGCCACTGACTTGCCACGTTCCATCATTTGGGCAAAGAATTTGTATGCAGCAGCTTCAACACTGCGAAACACGAGTCGTGCTGCTAAGGAGCCCAAGTTATTTACCACCTGTTGAAGAAGAGAAATGGTAACTTTAGTAGGAGGATATGGTCCATATTCTTAACCCGGTAGCAGCGAGGATCATGTTTCTTAATGGTCCCTCTAAGCGAGAAAAATGAGAAAAAATCACCTCTCACACAAACCATTTCATAGTATATATCACAGCATTTGTGATCAGTTTATTCATCATCTATTTTGGGGGGTTTATATCATGGCACAAATCTGGCCTGTCGCTGCAACACGGTAAAGCCACAAATTTGGCCCGTTGCTGCTGCTGGGTTAAACATATCAGTCTCCCATTACAACTATTTCCCAAGGCCACAGAGAAGACTAACTGAGTTTTCATGGGTGATTTTCCTGTTGAAGGAGCAGAAGTTGAAGAAAACTATCACTAGGATCACAAAACAGTCCATGAAAAGCCCAACAACTTCTATGAGAGGGTTTTCAAACTAGCGAACTGAGATATTGATATGTTTAAAAATACGGGCTTAAGACTTTTTTTAACTGCCACTGTGTGAATGCATGTATATTCAATAAGGCGTGAGTTAATGTGAGGCAAGCTTCTAAGAGAGTTGTGTTTATTGCAGTTTGCACTATATATAAGTTCTATTTCAATGGATTTCACCTCCTCAACTAGGGCTACAGTTTATAGACACAGTACTGGGGCCAGGAGGGAAAAGCCAGCCTTTCTCTCTTTAGATGGAGATGGATAGGTGGGGATGGATAGAAAAATGGATACATAAAAGATTGACATATGAAGAGACAGAGAGAGAGAGAGTCTTATCTTTCTTTCGCACTGCCTTATGCCACGTAACACTTGCCTCCACTCTTTCTCCCAAATACAATATAACAGGCTTCAACATAAAAAGATTAGTTTTTCACAACAGTTTTCTGAAGATGACAAACCACAGGAAACAGCTACAAGCCTGGCAGACTAATTTTAGTATGACATATATCAGGGGTGGCCAAACTTGCTCAATGTAAGAGCCACAAATGATAAAGTTGAGGCGTTTGCGAGCCGCAGGACATGAACAAAATTTACACGTACGTTTGTATTGTTACAAAATTTACACACACTATCGTTTCAGTTTGTTACAAAAAATGTATATAAATTTTAAGAAATGCATATTAAGTGCAAAAATATTTATTCATGCATCTAGTTTTCAAACTGTTAATTTGTATTAGTATGAAAACAGGGAAACTATCAGGAAGGAAAAATCCTGAAAAGCAAGCCTTGACCATATTGTCTGGTGAAGGTGGGGCGTGTACCACTGATGTTACCGATGAAAAGGGCTGTAGAGAGGCACAGGGAAAAAGACAAAGGGTGGAACAACATGATATGGAACAGTAGAGTGAAGCAGAGGGACAGGGTGGAGTGAAGGGGCAGAATGAACAGCAAGACCTACCGAGTCAGAAAGATAGAGCTGACGAGTGTGAAAAGTAAAAAAAACGCAAATATGATGAAAGCTATATCGCCTTGGGGTTTACATGGATTGGTGATGCTGAAAAACCAAGTCCACAATGTGTTCTTTGTAGTGAAGTTCTAGCTAACAGCTGTATCAAGCCCTCTTACTTACGTCTCCATCTGCAAACTAAACACAACAACTTGAGAGACAAGCCAGTAAATTTTTTTCAAGTGCAAATTAAAAAATTTAAGAAAAAAACAAACAACTATTGGCATCATATTCAGGTATTGAGTCACAGAAGGATGCTCTATGAGCATCATACCTTGCTAGCTACACTTAAGCACAAAAAAGAATGTCACACACGACTGCGGATGATGTATGCTTGCCAGTGGCAAAAGACTTGGTAAACTACTTGTTTGGGGGAAAGGCAGTGAAAAAGTTGGATATGATTCCACTTTACAACACTACTGTGGCCTGCAGCATTGACAGTGTGTCTACAAACAATCTCTGCTAGCTGATAAGTCATGCCAAAGACAGTGAGTTTTACTCCCTGCAGATTGATGAGTCAACAGATATTACAACTCTGGCTAATCTTTTGGTTTATGTTCGTTTCGTATATAATGGCACAGTTCATGAGGAATTTTTGTTTTGTCCGTCTCTTGCCACTCGTTCAACTGGAGAAGACATTTTTGATCTTATCAACAATTTCATGAAAGACAATGGGATTGAATGGAAGTGCTGTGTAGGAATAAGTACTGATGGAGCAATGTCAATGACAAGGATACATAAAGGGCTTGTAGCTTTTATCAAGAAAATTGTTCCTTCAGTTTCCTGGTGAAGCGGCAGAATTTATTCTTTACTATACTCCAACACGACCTTGCGTGTAATGAAACACACGAGAAATTAATCCAGACAAGGAATGGTTTTGCAGGCACCTGGGATCAAACCCACGACCAGTGAGATGGGAGAGCCACTCTTTAACCAGTCGGCCAAAGAGGTGCCCCACTCGAAGGGTAAGTTATAGGAGGCTCGCCCATAAGGCAAGTCGCTGCACTACACTGAGATCACTGCTGCCAGCTGAGCTGCTGTCTGTTCTTAAATGCAGTTAAAGTGGTCACCTTCATCAAAGCTTGCCCAATGAATTTAAGGATTTTTAAAGTTCTGTGTAACAAAAAGGGCAGTGAACATGAGACACTACTTTTGCATACAAAAGTGCGACGGTTATCCAGAGGCAAAGTTCTGACAAGACTTTTTGAGCTTCGATCTGAAGTTCAACAGTTTTTTGTGGATCACTAATTCGATTTGTCTTCCCGCCTGCACGATAAAAAATGGCTGCAAAAACTTGGATACTTGGCAGACATTTTCTTAATGTTGAATGAAATGAACTCAAGTCTCCAGAGTGTCAACTCCACAGTGTTTACCACACAAGACAAGGTCGAAGCAATGATAAAAAAAACTATCATTTTGGTTAAGATGTAAAGAACCTGCTCCATTCATTGTTTTCCACTGCTACATGACTTCAATGAAACAAGTGAAATCGTCTTGAAAAAGCGCATGAAGTCTGATTCTTGAACCTCTTAAAGTTAATTAAATGTAATGATAATATGATGCATGCAATTACAGGTAAGCGGTAGCAAAAATGGTGGTGGCAGTAGGAGGGGGGTGCATGGACTCGGTCATATCCTGGAAGGTGGTACGTGGCTTGCAAAGTTTGGGAACCGCTGCCCTAATCCATGTACTTCGGCTCATGTTACCTTGTACCCTCAGGTGTAATAATAACAGTAGAGGTTACAACAGTAGGACAGGTTCTTCTCTTTAGCTTCATACATCTCAGTAAGAGTTTACACTACAAGAAATATGAGACATGAAGCCCAGAGTGTGCCTCAGCCTCACTTTCTTTACATGCTCATAAAAAATTAATAGGAGATAAAATATAATATTCATTACAATTCACTGATTTATATCTCTTAACCCCTTGACTGCAGATTTCCTACAAGAAGACATCACTAAGCTACAGGAATGGAACAAAAAAGTAGCTGCTACAATTCAATGAAGAAAAATGTAAAGTCATGCACCTTGGGAGGGGATATCCAGCATACCAATACCACATGGGAAACACTCCACTATCCACCACAGAGGCAGAGAAATACCTGGAAGTATATGTTACCAGGCTACCAGTGAAAGCCAAATCTGTGCCAATTGCAGTGGATGGGTTAAAAGAGCATGACTAACCTGGTAGACACCTTGTTGAGCCAGAGAAATAAGTTGAAAGAAATTCATGAGGTAGAATTCTCCTTCAGTGAGTGCCTCTTTCAACCATCCCTGACGAAAGAAGCTCCAAGCTAGCCTTCCAAGCTCCGTGTCTACACTTGGCTGTCAATATATTATTATTTCTCAAACACTGATCAGTACTGTAATAGAAAATTTTAATTTTATAATAAACTAAATCATTGAATTAAACTGTCATTTAATTAACAACAATAAAAAATTAACTTTCATATTACATGTGTAATGCACACTACCAAAACTATGTCTCGACTTGGCAAATGTGAATGAGATGAACTCACCAACCAAATTCCTTGCTCCCAGGATGGAAACAACTGGCCCAAACTCTTGACTGGTAATTTTTCAACTTCTTTTTTTCTGTGCATAACATAGGCAAAGAAGCCGTAATAGGAGGCAGTGTACATCACTGAACCACAAAGATGGCTGATGCCATATAGAAGTACTGCCTGACTTGGCCATTTGAAGACAAAGGTTGCCAGAAGTAGCGAACGCAGGGTTTGCATCATCCCTTCAATTGTTACCTATGTAAAGACAACACAAAATATGGATTAATAACATTCTTGGAGCATATTACATTACATCACAAAGCTTAGTGGTATCATTTAGCAATGGCTTTAAGGAGTCTGGGGCCTAACCAGATATAGTGATGTAAAAAAATAGCACTAAATTAACACAGTTTTCCATGGCAAATGACTCTCTTACCCTTGTCTTGGTCCACATCTGTAGCTCTCCCAAAATATATGGAACTTCTGCAGCAACTTCCACCACAATACTGCTCACTATGAAGAGCACTGTGGTCTCATAATAAGGTGCAACTGCATGAGGGGGGTGGATCATCACATACGACCACACACACCACCCCAGGCAACCAACTGGTATAGATACTACCCACCTGCAACATAGAGCAAAAGTAACATGTTAACTGGTGCACTACCAACATTTACATATTACAAACAGGTGCACAGATACACATCACCATCACTATTGAACAGGACTGCATTGCATTTTAACTGATCGAATAGAAAAATGTTGAATATTGAACCCATTTTTCCCATAGGAATGCATAAATTTAGGGTAGTTATGTTCCTAAGCATCTCCTTGATACCCCCCCTAAATATTATAAAGTACTTTACATGTAACACAATAATACGGAGGAAAAATACAGTACATAATATGTACTACCAGCTGGTGGATCAGTCAGCTAACAGGAAGAGGGAAGAGATGAACATTTTGTTATTCAATAAGGACACCACACAGACTAGTCACAATTATGAGGTCTAAAGTGCATAAGGAAAATTTCCTGAGCTACTAAGTAAACACTGTACACTGTACGAGCTTAATTCATCACGGAATTTTGCTTGCAAACCAAAGTGAATGCACACTGAAGTGCTGAAAACACAAAGATCACACGCTAGAGCACAAATGTAAGTGGACACAAGCACACGGGTGCTACCTCTGTGAGTGTACAACATGAACTGAGACCTCACTCCCATTGTTTAGCACTCTGAGCACTCTCATCTTGCAGCAAACACAGGGAACCCATGCTCATGTCTTCCACTTGTACAAACAGGATGTTCATACACCAAGTCACTGCTCATAAACCAAGGCATATTTAGTGAATATTTTTGCTCATAAATCAAAGCACTTTTAAAGTAAGGCACTCATACACGAAGGTATTACTGTATTAATTCTGAACAAATGAAAAGCAAAACACTGAAATGGGCAATATTCCATCTATTATATATCAAATCCGAGCCGGGAGACTTGCAATTAACTCATTTCCTGCGTTATGACCCGGCGGTGGGTTATCAGTTGTTTCTATATAGAGGTGTATGACACACCTCAGGGTCATACAGGGGGTTACACTGATATCATGTTTCTTTAAATACACGTAATAAGTAGGAAATTGCATGATTTGGTAAATCTGCAATTGTTAGTAGGTATAGGATGGCATAATAAAACACTGATATATAAAGTACATTACAGTTTATTTTTATTTTATCAACTAAAGGTTTCAGGGGCCGTGTTCCCCTGTTTTTCGCAAACAAAACTTTAACAAAGCGTCGGACAAGGATGTTATTTTGGCAGTGGATGTTTGAGACCCCGACCTAATGGGCAACCAAGACGGCAGCACTGCCGTCTCATCTATCTCTAAGGCTGAACTCTTCACTCAAACTTTCTGTAACAACTCCACTCTGGAGGATTCTGGGCATATTCCTCCTACTCATCCCCCCTCTGACTCCATTATGCCTGTTATTAAGATTCTTAGGAATGATGTTTTCTATGCCCTCTCTGGCCTCAACTCTCAGAAGGCTTATGGACCTGATGGAGTGCCTCCTATTGTCCTTAAAAACTGTGCTTCCGTGCTGACACCCTGTCTGATCAAACTCTTTTGCCTCTGTCTATCAACATCTACCTTTCCTTCCTGCTGGAAGTACGCCTTCGTACAGCCTGTGCCTAAGAAGGGTGATCGTTCCAATCCCTCAAACTACCATCCAATAGCTTTACTTTCCTGTCTATCTAAAGCTTTTGAATCAATTTTTAACCGGAAGATTCAAAAGCACCTTTCCACTGGACCACTTCTAACCTTCTATCTGATCGCCAGTATGGGCATTCTACTGGCGATCTTTTTTAATTTTTCTAAGGCTCCGCCTATTGCGCTGGTAGGCTTGCTTGAGGAGCCTGGATGGTATTCGGCCCCATCCTGTCATGGTGGAGGCAAGCGTTTATAGTGACGCCATCTTCTCTTGGCTCATGCTGCCCCCCGGAACTCGTTCTTGATTCTTGGACGGTTTCCTCTAGAGTCCGGGTTGATGAGTGGTCTTCAGGACAGCATGTGGGTAGTTTTAAGCCACTCAGCAGTGACTGAAAACTCCAAGGTGGTAGCGTGGGGATTCAAACTCGTGTCGTCCATCATGTGGTGAATGTGGGCCCAGCACACTACCACTTCAGCCACCGCCTACTCTCTTAACTGATTCTTGGTCATCCTTTCTTAGCCGTTTCGGTGAAACTTTCTCAGTTGCGTGAGACATATCGAAAGCCTTCGATAGAGTCTGGCACAAGTCTTTGCTTTCTAAACTGCCCTCTTTCGGATTCTATCCTTCTCTCTGTTCCTTTATCTCCAGTTTCCTTTCTGGCCATTCTATCTCTGCTGTGGTAGACTTTCACTGTTCTTCCCCTAAACCTATTAACCTCTTCAGTACCATGACGCAGTATATGAGTCATTTCATCTCTCGAACCATATCCTAGAGACGCTGTATGTGCGTCATGGTCATTGGACTATTCTACGTAGTCTGTAAAACCAGGATATGGCATGGAGGTTATGTTTTGTCTGCTTGTATTGAAGGGGTTAACAGTGGTGTTCCACAGGGCTCTGTCCTATCACCCACTCTCTTCCTGTTATTCATCAATGATCTTCTTTCCATAACAAACTGTCCTATCCACTCATACGCTGACGACTCCACTCTGCATTATTCAACTTCTTTCAACAGAAAACCCTCTCAACAGGAATTACATGACTCCAGGCTGGAGGCTGTAGAACGCTTAATCTCAGACCTTACTATCATTTCCGATTAGGGTAAAAGGAGCCTTGTGTCCTTCAGTACCTCAAACACTCAATTTCTCCACCTATCAACTCGACACAATCTTCCAAACACCTATCCCCTATTCTTCAACACCACTCAGTTGTCACCATCTTCAACACTAAACATCCTCAGTCCATCCTTAACTCAAAATTTTAACTGGAAACTTCACATTTCCTCTCTCACTAAATCAGCTTCCTTGAGGTTGGGCGTTCTGTATCGTCTCCACCAGTTCTCCCCCGCACAGTTGCTATCCATATACAGGGGCCTTGTCCGCCCTCATATGGAGTATGCATCTCACGTGTGGGGGGATCCACTCACACAGCTCTCTTGGACAGAGTGGAGTTTAAGGCTTTTTGTCTCATCAGCTCTCCTCCTCTTATTGATAGTCTTCTACCACTTAATTTCCGCCGCCATGTTGTCTCTCTTTCTATCTTCTATCGATATTTTCACGCTGACTGCTCTTCTGAACTTGCTAACTGCATGCCCCCCTCCCGCAGCCCCGCTGCACGCAACTTTCTACTCATGCTCATCCCTATACTGTCCAAACCCCTCATGCAAGAGTTTACCAGCATCTTCATTCTTTCATTCCTCACGCTGGTAAACTCTGGAACAATCTTCCTTCTTCTGTATTTTCTCCTGCCTACGACTTGAACTCTTTCAAGAGGAGGGTATCAGGACACCTCTCCTCCTGAAACTGACCTCTCTTTCGGCCACCTTTTTGAATTCTTTTTTAGGAGCAGCGAGTAGCGGGCTTTTTTATTTTTTATTATTGTTTCCTTTTTTGTGCCCCTGAGCTGTCTCCTTTGTTGTAAAAAAATAAAGTAAAAAAATAGCCCTGGACAATCTTAGCATTTTATGAAATTACAAGCAATGATAGTTATTGAGCCCTCTGAGAGAAAAAAATATGTATTAGCATGAATATTAGGTGACATCTTCCTGAAAATCTTTCAATGAAGTACATTTTCAACTGTTTTACAAGGTCAAGGTCACTGGCAGCATGATAACAAAGGAACTACATATTCCCTACTCACCCAATCCATATCAAGTTGATCAGTCTGTATATTTGACCAGATCCCTTTGAACTGAGGGCAGCGCGCCTGAAAGCTTCCCGGGATAAGAGCAGCCCTGTAGCATACAGCAAATGCAATCGAACTGTCATCACTGCAAACACCTCATGGCTTACGTGGCGTATGATAAATGCATTCAGTATGAATGACATGATGCGCAGGCCAACCTAAAGACAAAAAAATCAAAGGAGTGTTATTCATAAAACTTTGAATTGGTAGAACGAACATCCTCATAGTAGGACAGTATCCAATATATTTCAGTGGATAATGTAACACAAAATTAGACAATCAATAGACAATCATGGATCTTTAGCTTGTCATCTAGGAAATAGGCAGGTAGACACCTGCAAAAACAGGCGTTAACCACTCCTGGTGAGGCATAAATGGGAGGCGAGAGGGTGCTGCAAGCCTAAGACCCTCCAGCATCCTCACTTCCCATTTCCCTATTGTCTCATCAACACCAGAGTAGTTCAGCATACTCTCTAAAAGCCAAAATTCTCTCACTTTCTACACCAAACTACATACATGTGATACACACCTCATCTTGATTATGCAGTTCAGTTCTGGTCACCTTACTAATGAATGGATAGGTATCAAAATGTTAGAATCAGTACAGAGAAGGATGATTAAGATGATTCACTGGTTAAGAAACTTAAACAATTAAACTTGCATTCTCTAGAACAGTGGATCCCAACCTATGGTCCGCGGACCGGTGCCGGTCCGTGGCTTATGATTTGCTGGTCCGCCAAATTGCTTTACTAGTGACTCTTTATTTTGTTCATGATTTAAGAAAATAATAATCTGTCAAAGCATTTTTTTTCAAATAAGTAGTTATAATGAAATAAAAATTGAATGAAATGTTTAGTATGGTGTAACACCCGCCAGACAGACGAAGAAGAAAAAGAAAGAAGAGAGAACGAGAGAAAAGAAGAAAGATAGAAAAAAGAGATGAGGAGCTAAAGCGAGCGAAAGGGAGATTGGATTTCTAATTTGATTTGTAAGGTATGAGATATTATGTTTTTAGGTACATGAATCTATCACCATGACAGCTAGTCTTTTCCATGTCTACTGTAGTACTAAGTGCTGCAGTTAGTGTAGTATTATTCCCTCATGGTGTCCATTTGAATAATTTAGCCTTATAATCACTTTACTTTGTATTATGTGAAACTACATTACATGGTATTGTCCCACTGAATTTTAAATTGTCAAAAAAATATAATATGTATTTGGACTATATAAATGTCAGTGTATGCTTAGATCTATGCCTATGGTACTGGTCCGCAGAATTTTTTTCATTTGCTCGACTGGTCCGTGGCTTTAAAAAGGTTGGGAACCACTGATTTAGAAAGCCGAAGGGTGCGAGAAGACTTGATCAAGGTTTATAAATAGATGAAGGGCTTTAACCCCTTAACCCGGGATGACGACATATGTCAACATTACCTAAAAAGTCCCTCACCCCGGGTGATGACATATGTCGTCCTACCAATTTTTGAAAAAATGCGCCAATATTTGTGGCTTCTATGAACATTCTGGGAGTGGAAAATTCCATCATCCATCATTCCGTGCACTCCCGCCTGCTTCCCACCCCCTCCTTACTCTCTGTCATCCCTGTTTTGCGCCCAGCACCAACACATGCACGGCCATGTACCGCTACCCCGGCACTCACTCACTCAGTACACTCACTCAGTACGAGTGACACATGGCAATCGTGGGCACGACAGTGAGGAATACAATGTGTAAACAGCTTGGTGTGGTAGGTATAAAAACACACAAAACACATAAACAATGCAACGCAACACGTAAACATTGGCAAACAAACAGACGGGGGAAGGAAATGTACATGTTTTTTCAGTTTTGTCGTGAAAATTACAATAATTTCTGTTTTAGGTGTAAACAATGACATTCCAGTGCAAACAATGCGTTTTTTTGTATTTCTACGCTCTGTAAAGGGGCCATAAGTCATGAATGTTCAATTTGACACCGAAAATTACAACTTTTTCACAAAAAATTCATGCAAACAAAAAGCAAACAACACTTGGAAATCTTTTTTTTGGGTGTTTCTTGGTTGATAATGATACCACACACTCATATATCATGAAAAAACAGAAAAGTTTTTCAAAATTCGATGTTTTGGGGGGTGTAAACAATTATCATGGGCATAAACAATCACCATTTGTGCATTTCTTCAATGGGTAAGGATAGCCAAACAACGGTATAACTCACATATGTCAGTTTTACCTCTTCATTTCATACGTATCGCGTAAACAAGTCGCTGTTTATGATGTAAACAATGATGTTTGTTTGCCATTTTACCTCATTTATTGCTACAATACACTTACAGTCACAAGCAATGGAATGATGTTTTTTTCATAAAAAAATGTACAATAATCCACTAAATTTAGATGTAAACACCCCGTAAACAGCTTTTCTTTTTCTTTTTTCAGGCCAGCCAACTCTGCAAACAAAGTGTTCTAAGCTAGTACTGTTTCACAGAAAAAAAAACATGTGTTTCCCACATACTTGCCCCACTTGTTTGTGCAAACAACCAAAATTCCTTGAGTAAAGAAAGTGATACTGTGTATATATGAGCCCAGCATTATATAAATAGCTTTGTGAGTATGTGGTATGTCCTGGCATGCTCGGAAGTGCCAATAAATGGGGGGCAAACTACCCTTGTTTTTCCCCAGTCTTCTTCATTGTCCGCGTACATATCTTGAAGTCCAAGATATGTACTTTCATATGCCTTTTGGTTTATTGCTCTAGGTTAAATATTTTTTTTTGGCGAATATTTTCCCAAGGGCAACTTTTGCCCAAATATTCCAGGCTGCATGAGCAGCTGCCATGAGGAACTCAGGATGAGACGGAGGCCTGCATGGTGACTTGCTCAGAGGGACCTCTGGGGCATGATGTGGCAACACACCCCTTTGGCATATGCCCCAACTGGCTGGTTGATTTTTTAAGAAAAAAATACGATCCCAGCGAAAGGGTTAAACATTGTTCCCAGAGAACAAAAACATCAATAGTGACATAGATACTTACTTGGAATACGGAGAGGACAACTTTTAAGGGGGCTTACCTGTAATATGGTATCATAAGTGGCTGCTACAAGAGCTCCCTTTTTCAGTGACTGGACATCAGTCATTCTGCTTGTATGATCTGTAAAAATATACAATACTACATAAATAATTAAGAAATATCTCCTGGGTATCTGTTGTCTTATAACAGCACATTATACAGTTAGTTCTGTGTTAAAGGCAGGACTGAATTTCAATGTGATTTTCAATATGCCTAGCACATTCTTTCCTTTTAAGCTTTCTCCAAATGGATGGTTGCAAAAACACACACGTACGCCATTTCTCATACAGTTATTTTTAATCAACCCTGACTTCAGTGACTTCGGTCATGAGGAGCACTGGGGGGGCAGCATGGACCCATCAAGTCATACATCACGGCAGCCACTATAAATAAAATTAGTCTGCATTACTAATGGACTGGGGCCATTCATAAGGCCCCTCAAGAAAGCCTGCAGGCACTACAGGCAACACACACACAAAAAAAAAAAATAGTAAATTCAGGCCCCAGATCTGTGCCGTTGTTTGAGGGTGCCATAGTTTTGAATGCCGGATAAACGAGGTTCTACTGTAGTATGTAACATATTTGACGGCTTATAAGATGCACTTCAATTTGGGCAGGTATTTAAAAAAAATTAAAAAATGGGTTTACTCTACGAATGTCAAGTGAAGGCTTCAGATGCTTATTAAATCCCAATAATTTACATTTAAAAATCTTAATATTTGCTTGGACCTACCAGAACTGGTCTTTCTTACAGACTCAACAGTCCTACTTTGAGACGAAAACAAACATGCTGTAGACAGCGACACTATTTGAGGGGTAATGGGTATACAGTTTTGGGTCCCTGGAACTGACCTCTTCAATCCAGTGACATATATGTATGTCATACTATAATTAGCCTACCATTCAAGAAAACAGACCTGTAGCTAACCAGACAACCTAACTTAACAAATTCTAGCCTAACCATACCTGACTTGTGCTTTGCTGCCAAAATGCAATAAACAGAAATTTGCGTCAACATAAACCCCCCAGACTGCATTTTAAGAAATTAATATCGTACAAACGAGTGATATGTGATGGAAAGCAATACAGAAGTAGCCTATACTATATGTGCACAGAGTACGGGGAGAGATGAGCGTAAACTCCCCATCGCCCCTGGCAATAACAGGGCAGCATGAAGTGTATCACATATTGGATAATCTTAGGAATAGCGGCTCCTAGCGGGTGCACATTTAGGGCACGGTATGGTGGTTATTACAACATTTCGAGCACATACGACGTGGTTTTGACAAGCGGACAGGCGTGTTTACGTCACAAGGGGTGTATTTTTCCACGCTGCACTCACAGAAATATAATATAACACAATGTCTCAGCATTTACCTCATGCAAGATGGTTATGTTTAATTCCATATTAGCTCACAGTATTTCATACAGCACTGAGGAGACCTTCATAGTTGGATGGGTGTACTTCTATAATTTTACCAAAGTTTGTAGGTGATAGGAGGAAAAAAATTCGTGCTTTCCCCAGATTAACCTTGCCACGGAAACGGTCATCAGATGATTGGCACGCTAAGACCAGTCTGAATAAGTGTCAACCATGTAATTATTTGGTATTATCCAAGAGGAAATAGGTTCCTTTATTTTGCACAGTTGCGTACATCTGGATCTGGACGAATAATGCGCAGGGCACCTGTATAGGTGCATAACACACATACATTCAATGGACCTTTTGACCCTGTAATATCAAGAGACTTTCTTACATTTAGGCCTTCTCAGCGATAGGCACGGTGACGCGTTGGACTGGTTGTATATTTCTTTTTCAGTTCAGACTGTTTATGTTGTTCTCAGGGCCGCGAAGATCTGAGTTCGGACTGTTTACAAGTTGTACTGTGGTGTGGACGGACATCTGCCATTGTAACGGCTCTCCTTTTAGTTTCGGTCCGAGTAATCGATTTAGTTATAAGATCCGATTTTTTTATAAATCGACTTAGCACAAAACCCTGACCTGATCGAGAGAAACGGGTGTCATTTTCGGATTCAGCGGTGCAAATTTGTCCTAAATCAGTTGAATAAACTTAGACAACTTACAATTATTTTTTGGAACCCAGTGTAATAGTATATGTTTTGGTGGCAGCAGAACTTCAAACAATATTCAGACTATTAGGATACCATTTGTAACTACAGTGTCAAAAGGTAATGTTAAAAATATACAGTGCAATGTTATCCGTAAGAGGTGAAAAAAATAACCATCGCAGAAAAAAAAGGGTGTGCAATGATTTTTATTCATTTATTATCTCTTATGTCAAAACTGACAATATAAAGACTTAGACTTGAAGACGTTGTCGGTTTCACTCCTTTGTAGGAACATGTGGCCAGGTTGTTGAGATACATCGGAAGCAGATTACATACTTATTTTTCCCTTTGAAACAACTTCAGGGAGAGCTCAACGAGAAGGGCAGCACCACCACACAAGCACCCAAGGATAAGAACAAAAAAAGGCCCTTGGAAGTGCTCTAAGGTGAGGACCACAGTGCCTCCGAGGCTGTCACTCGTCTCATCGTCACCACTTTCACGCATCCTTTCCAATCGCCTGCTGATCTGCTCCTCGAAGATAATGAACTGCAACAGATCAGGGTAGATTAATTTTACAACAAGACTTACAAGACACAACAAGAACTAGAGAAAGCAATAGTAGTTGTAGCGGCAGCAGCAGCAGCAGTAATAGTAGTAGTAGTAGTAGTAGTACATAAAAGTAGTAGCAGCAGCAGCAGCAGAGGTAATAGTAGTATTTGTATTAGTAGTAGTAGTAGTAGTAGTAGTAGTAGTAGTAGTAGAAGTTACAGCAGTGATAAAAGAAGTACTGTAGTTGTATTATTAGAATTAGTATTAGCATTAGTATTAGTATTAGTAGTAGAATTATAGTGTTATTGTTATTCTTATTCTTATTCCTCTTATTCTTATTGCAAGAGGCGCATCAGGTTGAGAGGGAGGAGTGCGGGCGCTATAAGCTGCCTGCTCAGCGGCCCCCGAACACCTGGGACGCCGAGAAAGGAAAAACAGAAGTGAATGCGATGAGAGAGGAGGAAGAGGACGAGAGAATTTAGAAGATTATAGAAATGGAGGGGAAGTAGGGTAGGGTTAAAAATAATATTTTAAAATGCACTACAAGCAAACATAAATAAATGAATAAAGAAAAACAATTAATAAACTATGAGCGTCATTTACGCAACAATTTATAGACCTAAAAAAGCATAACAAATTAATAAATCTATAAGCAAGTAAATAAATACATATACTATGAATCACATGAAAAAAATAGAATTAAACAACAACAGTACTCATACATAGCATATATATTATTTATAGTAGAAGAATTTGTATTCTTAGTAACGTTATTATTATAATTATCATTATTTTTATCGTTATTATTATTTCTATCATTTAACTATTATTATAATTATTATTATTATTATTATTATTATTATTATTATTATTATTATTATTATTATTATTATTACTATTATTATTATTTTATTTATTAATATTTATTATTATTACTATTATTACTATTATTATTATTATTATTATTATTATTATTATTATTATTATTATTATTATTATTATTATTATTATTATTATTATTATTATTAGTAGTAGTAGTAGTAGTAGTAGTAGTAGTAGTAGTAGTAGTAGTAGTAATAGTAGTAGTAGTAGTAGTGGATTATTATTATTATTATTATTATTATTATTATTATTATTATTATTATTATTATTATTATTATTATTATTATTATTATTATTAGTTGTGGTAGTAGTAGTAGTGGTAGCAGTAGTAGTAGTAGTAATAGTAGTAATAGTTGTGGTACTACTACTACTACTACTACTACTACTACTACTACTACTACTACTACTACTACTACTACTACTACTACTACTACTACTACTACTACTACTACTACTACTACTACTACTTTTTTTTTTTAAACTACGGCCTCCATCCATTAGAGTTGCGTTGTGAAAGGTATCTTTCCTCATAGTCTTTTACAAAACAATTCATTGGCCCCACCCCGCCAATGACTGTGGCCGACAATCATCTTTATTTAGTGTTACAAACATTATTAAACATATTGTTCTTAAGCTAACAGAGCTTGTGGTTGATACGTCTATCAACGACCGTCGCCTCAAAGTTCAGGTCGGCAATGTGGGTGGTTTTGGATGCAGGTGACCTGGTTCCTCTCAGGCAGGCCAAGGCTGATCTCAGGAGGGAGAAGACAGCCTGCATCTCATCCACCCGACCACACTGCTTCTCGGCTGCTGTTTCTTATCCTCCAGTGTTTCCTCCAGCGTTTACAATCACGACAAACTTAGTGACTACTACTACTACTACTACTACTACTACTATTCCTACTCTTCCTCCTCCTCTCACTACTACTACTACTACTACTACTACAACTCACCTCAAGCCACTTCTCCACCAGGCCCGCTCCCACAACTCGGCTTATCAGCTGGTCCATCCTGAAAAACATAATTAACTTATCGGATATATCCTAAAAAAAAAAGATAAAAAAATCGTATTTTAATTTCAGCAACAACAACAAAAAAAATCCTCATTTGCTCTAAAACTGTTAGACGAGCAATTTGCTAGTTGTTCATGTATATGTATGAAGTCACTTTCCATCATATCAAATCCTTGATAAAAATTTATCTATCTGTTCATTATGTAATCCTCTTCCAGCAGCCGCCAGCGTCACCTGGCGACAGACACACCTTGGCTTGTAGGGTGCATGTTGCTGCAGGGGCCACGCAATCCTCTCCTGCAGCAAATGGAAGCCAGGAAAGTGTACGAGGGGCTGGCCCGTGGTGTCGGTGAACTTGACTGCCACTAGGAGGCGTGTGGTGATACTATTGTCCCAAGTGGCCAGCTGTCCTTTCACTACTTCTTGTAGGATCCCCGAGAGGGAGTCCCGCCATTGCACTCCTTCCCGGAGAGCTGTCAGCACGGGATCCTTAGCTTGTTCCAGAATTGCCTCTTGCACCCCACCGAATGACACCTTCGAAAAATATATCGGTTGTATCTTCAGACAAATGAAATACATGCGTTCTACTGATTATTGTTTTGGTTAATTAAATAGTTATCAACATGAAGGAGCTAACGGCAAGTAAATGAAAATGACCACCTAGAAGCCTCGACGCCTGACAGTCTGTCATATATTGTTTACTCGGGCTGTCAGATAAGGGACCGATCTCACCTCTGATCTAATCTTATATATTGTCCTTTATGTAATTAAAGAAAGACGGCAAATTAGTTTTACAGTTGGCAGCAATATTTTCTTCAAAGAGTGCAAGTTTATTATTTTCAGAAAAGGAGACAGTTCAAGGGCGTGAAAAAAAAAGAAAACAATAATGAAAAAAAAAGCCCGCTACTTACTGCTCCTGAATAGCGTACAGAGTAGTGGCCATAAAGCGAGGTCAATTTCGGGAAGGGAGGTGTCCAGATACCCTCCTCTTGAAATAGTTCAAGTCGTAGGCAGGAGGATATACAGATGAAGGAAGATTGTTCCAGAGTTTACCAGCGTGAGGGATGAAAGAGTGAAGATGCTGGTTAACTCTTGCATAAGGGGTTTGGACAGTATAAGGATGAGCTTGATTAGAAAGTCGTGTGAGGCGAGGTCGCGGGAGGGGGGGAGGCATGCAGTTAGCAAGTTCAGAAGGGCAGTCAGCGTGAAAATATTGATAGAAGATAGAAAGAGAGGCAACATTGCGACGGAATTTAAGAGGTAGAAGACTATCAGTAAGAGGAGGAGAGCTGATGAGACGAAGAGCCTTAGACTCCACTCTGTCCAATAGAGCTGTTTGAGTGGAGCCCCCCCTCACGTGAGATGCATACTCCATACGAGGGCGGACAAGGCCCCTGTATATGGATAGCAAGTGTGCGGGGGAGAAGAACTGGCGGAGACGATACAGAACGCCCAATCTCGAGGAAGGTGATTAAGGGAGGGAGGAGATATGAAGTTTCCAGTTAAAATTCTGAGTTAAGGATAGACCGAGGATATTTAGTGTTGAAGAAGGTGACAGCTGAGTGTTGTCGAAGAATAGGGGATAGGTGTTTGGAAGATTGTGTCGAGTTGATAGGTGGAAAAATTGAGTTTTTGAGGCATTGAAGGACACAAGGTTCCTTCTACCCCAATTGGAAATGGTAGCAAGGTCTGAGGTTAAGCGTTCTGCAGCCTCCAGTCTGGAGTCATGTACTTCCTGTTGGGATGGCCTTCTATTGAAAGAAGTTGAATAATCCAGAGTGGAATCACCGGCGTATGAGTGGACAGGGCAGTTTGTTATGGAAAGATCATTGATGAATAAGAGGAAGACAGTGGGTGATAGGACAGAGCCCTGTGGAACACCACTGTTAATAGGTTTAGAGGAAGAACAATGGCCGTCTACCACCGCAGTGATAGAACGGCCGAAAAGGAAATTGGAGATAAAGGAACAGAGAGAGGGATAGAATCCGAAAGAGGGCAATTTAGAAAGCAAAGAATTGTGCCAGACTCTATCAAAGGCTTTCGATATGTCTAGGCCTCTAGGGCAACAGAGAAAGTTTCACCAAAACGGCTAAGAGAGGATGACCAAGAGTTAGTTAAGAAAGCAAGAAGATCGCCAGTAGAACGCCCCTTGCGGAACCCATACTGGCGATCAGATAGAAGATTAGAGATAGAAAGGTGCTTTTGAATCTTCCGGTTAAGGAGTAATTCAAAAGCTTTAGATAGACAGAAAAGTAAAGCTATAGGGCGGTAGTTTGAGGGATTGGAACGGTCACCCTTCTTAGGCACAGGCTGTGCGAAGGCGTATTTCCAGCAGGAAGGAAAGGTAGATGTTGATAGGCAGAGACGAAAGAGTTTAACTAGGCAGGATGTCAGCACGGAAGCACAGTTTTTAAGGACAATAGGACATCAGGTCCATAAGCCTTCTGAGAGTTGAGGCCAGAGAGGGCATAGAAAACATCATTATGAAGAATCTTAATAACAGGCATATAGGATTCAGAAGGGGGTGAATAGGAGGAATATGCCCAGAATCGTCCAGGGTGGAGTTCTTACAGAAAGTTTGAGCGAAGAGTTCAGCCTTAGAGATAGATGAGACGGCGGTGCTGCCGTCAGGGTTAAAGAGAAGAGGGAAAGAGGAAGAGGTGAAACTGGAGGAGATATTTTTGGCTAAGTGCCAGAAGTCATGGGAAGAATTAGGAAAAGCAAGTTTTTGACATTTTCTATTTATGAAAAAAACTTTTAGCAAGTTGAAGAACAGATTTGGCACGGTTCCGGGCAGAAATATAAAGATCATGGTTAGCAGGAGTGCGAAGGCTCTGGTACCTTTTGTGAGCTGCCTCTCTATCTTTAATAGCACGAGAACAAGGATGATTAAACCAAGGCTTTTTAGCATGAGGAGTAGAGAAAGAACGTTGAATGTATGCCTCCATTCCAGAGACAATCACCTCTGTGATGCGCTGGGCACACACAAAGGGGTCTCTCTCCTGGAAGCAATAATCATTCCACGGGAAATCGGAAAAGTACATCCTCAGGTCGTCCCACCGAGCTAAAGCAAAATGCCAGAAACATCGCCTCTTCGGTGGGTCCAGAGGATGTACAGGAGCAATAGGACAGGATACAGAAATAAGGTTGTGATCGGAGGAGTCCAACGGAGAGAACAGTTTGACAGAGTAAGCAGGAGGGTTAGAGGTAAGGAAGAGGTCTACTATGTTGGGCCGGTCTCCAAGACGGTCGGAAATACGTGTAGGGTGCTGAACCAACTGCTCTAGTCGTTGAATAGAGCAAAGTTGTAGGCTCGTTCACCAGGCTGGTCAGTGAAAAAGGATGAAAGCCAAAGCTGGTGGTGAACATTGAAATCTCCCAAGATGGAGATTTCAGCGAAGGGAGAGTGTGTCAAGATGTGCTCCACTTTAGGGTTCAAGTAGTCAAAGAATTTAACAAAGTTAGTAGAGTTACGTGAGAGATAAACAGCACATGTATTTAGTAATAGAATGCCAGATGGTAGAAAATTCAGAAGAGTCAAGGTCGTGGGCACGAGAGCAAGTGATGTCGTTGTGCACGTAGGCGCAACATCCAGCTTTGGATTGAAATTTAGGATATAGTAGGAGGGAACAGAGTAGAGATTGCTGTCAGTAGCCTCAGAAACCTGTGTTTCGGTGAGGAAGAGAAGGTGAGGTTTAGAGGAGGTGAGATGGTGTTCCAAAGAATGGAAATTAGAACTAATACCGCGAATGTTGCAGAAATTGATAAGGAGGAGGTTTGAGGAGTTATTAGGACACCTCTCAAGTCGGCAGCCAGAAGGGGAGTCCTCCCTGGGGGAATTTGTGGTCCTCCCTTCAGGTGGGGTTCGTTTATGTGCCATTTTGAATTTCAAATTTTGGGAAAAGGTGTGAATGTAGTGTGGTGTAGAAAGAGAGAGGATCTGTCTTTAGAGAGCATGCTGAACTACTCTCTGGTGTTGATGAGACAAAAGGGAAACGGGTAGTGAGGACATGGGAAGGGTCTTTGAAGGGCTTCAGCACCCTCGTCGCTTCCCATTTATCCTCACCGGGAGTAGCTTACGCCCGTTTGGTAGGTGTCTTCCTACCTACTCCTACCAAGGAGTAATTACATTTATTGACATACAAAGGACGGAGGTTATCATTGACATACAAAGAATGCAGGCCATCAAATCTGAATAAGAAGCGGTCATATTTAGATAGCCAGACGGAAACGGCGCGGGTCCAAATACGGCCGCCCTGTGTTTTTAAACACAGGGCGGCCGTGCTTAGATAACCGGGCGAGTTTGGACGTCACACCGATTCTGTCTATTCATTTTTTGAAGCATCCTGTAAAAATACTTCTAAGTCAGTAGTCAGTCTTACCTTGGCCCAGCCAATATCAGAGGTGACGAGCTGTTGTAGGTTTTCGATTGGTTTTTGTAGCCCCGGCGTGATGAGAAACGATGTTAGGGACGACGAGTAGGATATTCCCACGATCATAGAGAACACAAGCCAAAAACCGAAGAACACACGGCCAGCAGCTATCATTATGTCT